>NC_089773.1:9347500-9570000 GCF_040412425.1 Macrobrachium rosenbergii
TAGTGTGTAACGTGGTCTTGTGCGTATATGAAGTGGGGGTTTACATGCAACTAACCTCCTTTTCAGTGGCATCTTTTCAGATTTTTCTTTGGGGTTGGCCAAAGGTTTGGAACTTATGGTATGGGTGGGATGGCGAATGAAGCAAGCCCTATCAGCTGTGGGCAGGGGGTGCTGGAAGGTGTCCCCCCTAAGAAATTTGTGTATTTTGGAGTATTTTGAAGCCATGTAAGAGGTGTATTGAGTTAATAAAGCAGCAAACAGGTGTGCCACAGCCACCCACATATTATTATTATTATTATTATTATTATTATTATTATTATTATTATTATTATTATTTCAAAGGCTAGGGGACAAACCAAGTCTGGGGGAGCCATCAGTGCCTTGAGGGGGCATGTGCCCCCTAGCCCCTGCCCCCCAAATGATGCCCCTGCTCATTTTACAGTATTAATAAATGCTGGTAGAATTTGTTCATTTGCAATTGCCTTACACCCTGGGGGTCTGCTACAGATATGGGGTGCCTTTTTTACACGATGGCACTTGACTTGCTCTCTCGAGTGGCCATTCTTGGTCTGTGCTCTTGCTGAAGCTTATGCAGTTGAGCCAAAGTACTTCTCTTGGTGTTTATGCAGTACCGTATCATATGTATACAAATATGTAATTGTTTTTACACCTAAATTTATAAATCTACGTTCTGTACATAGGATTTAGCTTGTGAACGCGAGTTGGAACAGGCGTTTAAATTTCAGACAAGGTCATGAACTATTGACAGGTAGGGGGAAGCCCCTCCCACCTGTTGGTGTGCACTCCACTGTGCTTCCAGTTGCCGTCATGTGAAGATGTTCTGTGCTTCTCTGCCCAACTTGCCATTTGCTTTATTGTGATTGTTGCAATGCAAACCCCCCATCAGTCACTAAAGCCTTCTTCATTGCGGAGGAAACTGCAGGTATTCTTAGGTACTGTCCAGGGAAGGACAGGTCTTCTAACTGGTTCCTCTCCTCTGTAGAGATTGACCCACACACATTTTGTGCTTCACGCCACAAGCATGATTTTAATCAGAGCAGCCCATGCTCTAGTGGGTGAAGTTTCCCAGGAAGAAGATCCCCCCCGGTGTCATCGGAGTGCAAGACTCCGCCGGGACACCTCGTGCCAAACTTTTGCCTGTTGGTAACCCTCCCAAGGGAGTTGTTTTCCCTTTGCTAACTCCTGCTGTTGCTTCTGTAGAGAACCACAGGGGAGAAGGGAGGGGGAGATGACTAGCCTGGTTCCACTCTGGGCTAAATCAGGTAGGTTGCAGGTGAGGCAAGTCAACATTGTATGTTTAGTATATATTAATGAGGTCTATTACTTTTGATCATAAAATGCCCTGATGTCCACGTCTCTGCTGTTATGTTGTGTTAGGTAATCTCGGGGAAATAACATTTCAGATCGTGTGCGCTAAAAAAAAAAAAAAATTGGTGTTGCTTGTTCATCAGTCAATTAAAATGAGAAAAGTCTTATTTCCTTTATTTAATGTTAATAGAAATAAGACAAATGAAACAGTCACCAACTGAACTTCAAATGATTAAGAATAACAAAATACCAAGGAGAGTGGCTGGTTGGAAGCCAAAATTTCGAGTATTACTGGTAAATACCACTGAGTAAACAATCCACAAGGCATCCCCTTTGCTTTGTGGCAGATTGGAATGGCCTTACTTATATTTTCTTCTTCTCACCTCGAAGAACATATTGTAACTTGTAACTGAATGTTTGTGTCATTTTGAGACATTCAAAAATTTTTTTCAACTTCATTATAATCAGAAGATTTTTACTTTGTTTATGGTCCTGCTTTCCTTGTTCAGACCCTTTAAATGAGCTTCTTTGCATAAAATAAGATATAATCATCTATTTTACATTCCATATTTTGTGAATTAAATTTTTGAGGTACAGTATGTATAAAAAGTACTTGGAAGATTTTGTCTTATTTTTCAATCTGTTAGTGATCTGCCCGAACATACATTGGAGGATTGTGGTCTTATTCTCGTTTTACTTACTGCAGGTAAGACATGAACTGGAGTTAATGTGATAACATGTCCCAGGGATTTCTTTTACAAGATATAAGAAGTAAGTATCATTTTATTTTGCTTTAATTTATTTGTTTTTTGTCAGTTTTTGTACCTTCATTTTTTAATTCTAATATTTTTGTCTGTTCTCCCATGAGCATTCTTGGTATCAGGAATATTAAAAACTATTACAGACGGTGCCTGGGCTATGTAGGACTCTGCTTAAGCCTTTCCGAGGTGACGACACTGGAAAAATGTTCATAAATTATTTCCGGGTACTGTAGGGGTACTGTAGGCATTACTGAAGGGTCTTTGCAGTGTCCCTTTGGACCGTAGCTGCTACCCCTTTCATTCCTTTTACTCTACCTTTGTTCATATTCTCTTATTTACATCTTACTTTCCATCCTCTCCTAACAATTATTTCATAGTGTCACCGAGAAGTATTCCTCCTCTTACACCTTTCAAACCTGTTTACTGTCAATTTCTGTTTGTGCTGAATGACCTCATAGGTCCCAGCGTTTGGCCTTTGGTCCAAGTTCTATATTCTGATCTATTCTATTCCATTCTGTAGGGATTTTTTTTTTTAATTCTGTCATCATTGTCATCACTGTTATCATCATATGTATTCAGTGCCATTTTAGCAATTTCCCCATCCCTCAAGGAATGAACGGCAGGTGCAGCATTGTCAGTGTGTACTGCAGTATATCGTCACTGTCGGCTTCCTCTAGTTGATGTACATTGTCGTGTGACAAACTCTTTTGGGTGAGTTACGAGGTTTGATATCACCTCATTAAGTTCAAGAAATCCTTCAATGTTGGTATCTGTAGGATCATCTTCACCATCATAGAATTTTGTTGTCCAGATTCTGTTGCTAGCATTTGTTTTAAAGTTGATTTATCAACATTATTCCATGCATTAACAACTGCATAAATGGCATCCTTAACACTGAACCCTTTCAAGGAGTTTTGGATTCCTACGTTTCTGTTGACTGCAGCAAGCACACAGTTCAGAAATTGGTCTTTATACTTTGTCCTCAGGAAATGTAAAATGCCTTCTTCACAAGGTTGTAAAATAGATGTTATATTGGGAGTGTGGTGAAGAAGTGATTGTAAAGACAAAGGGGACTGGATGCTTAATGTTGTTACTTGGTCATAAACAGCTAAAATCCTTATGTAACAACACCTCTCTCTCTCTCTCTCTATGCGGTTTCTAAGTTAGGGGGAGTTATCTTCCAATTCAGTACTAACCGGGATGACACACTAATGTTATTAATGAATAGTACCTCAATTATACTTCCACCCTCCGAGCAGCCCCTATAGGCAGGAACTCAGATTATTAAGTTGCTGTGCGATACAGTGAGAGGTTCTCTCTCTCTCTCTCTCTCTCTCTCTCTCTCTCTCTCTCTCTCTCTCTCTCTCTCTCTCTCTCTCTCTCAGGAGCACTCGCTGGTTGATCCTCAGACCTTAGAGGACACGCTATATGTCACCTTTTTTCTAATAAGTTACTTGCGTAACTTCAGACATGAACACTATACAAAGTTTGTCATATATTCACCGTTGTTGAATTTAAACTTAAAATTAATTTAATAACTAAGGGTTAAACATCAAGTTAATAACTAAGGGTTAAACGTAAAATTAATTTAATAACTAAGGGTTAAACATCAGATTAATAACTAAGGGTTAAATGTAACAAATGCTGCATAGGGGAATTAGTGCCGCCAGTGCAGTTCACGTGCTGCACTTCAGGTATTACTAAGTGTCTTTGCAGAATCCCTTCGGCCCCAGCTGCAACCTCTTTCATTCCTTTTACTGTACCTCCATTCATATTCTCTTTCTACCGCCTGACTGTCCTTCCTCTCCTAACACTTGTTTCATAGTGCAACTGCGAGGTTTTCTTCTTGTTACACCTTTCAAACCTTCTTACTGTCAGTTTCTGTTTCATTGCTGAGTGACCTCATATGTCCCAGTGCTTGGCCTTTGGCCTCAATTTTATATTCAGCTCTAATTAGCTCATTTTCTGTGGAAATTTAGTTAGAAAATGTGACAACACAGACCGCTGAAATTTTGATATGTTATAGAGAATAAAAGACTGAGACATTTTAACTGGAAACCCCACCCCCACCCAAAAAGATACTCCCCCCCCAATAAAAAAATCCGCCAGTTCATCAAAACGGGAAAGAATTGTCCCTCAGAATCCCACTCCAAAGCAGTGTTTGGGTATCACGTATGGAGTACAAGTTTCATTTTCACATTTTTACTGGAGGATTTTTTAAATATTCTAGGAATGGTTATTAACTTACATTGCTTTTGCATCAAAAATGGTATCTTTTATTGTATAGTTAAGTTATTTATTAGACAATTTTTCAGACAGAAAGGTTAACTCATAAATTATGCATTTACGTTTCCTTTATTATATACAACAATTCCTTACTCCACTGGAGTTACAAAAAATATAAAATACAGTGCAAAATAATACTCATACTAAACAAACTTGTAAAAGCAACTAAGTCAGTCTTTCCCACTGCAAAATGCATTTGTCCATGTCTTGGTATGCAAGGGTTTTGCTCTGCTAATTCTTTTCTCCGTAAATATCCCTGCTAGACTGAAAATATTACAAGAATACAATCACCCCCACCATAATCATATGGGCAAACCTGATAGAATGCTGAGAGTCCTGTCCCCAGAACCAGATCCCCCCCTGGAATCTGTGGCCCACCCCTGCAGAATAGTTCCATGCTTGAGCTATCAGTCTGATATTTCTTAGGTCCAAACATTATTGGGTAGTTGATGATCCTATTGCAGTTCCCACTATTTAGCTTCAGATGTAAACTCGGTTCCAGCTTTATCTTTTCCTATTTGTCGGGTCCAATAAATTTTACCAGCAGTGGAAAATTCCACAAATTTAAACCAAGTGAATGTGTAAAAATGTATAGGACTCTTGGACTGGAACCTGGGAACAAATTCCTGGGGTTCAAGAGCCCCTCACCACGTCAAGGTGGTTCCAAGTCGAAGGGTTTTAAAAGTGAAATTTTAATTGTTCGTATACAGAACAAACCTTTGGCTGCAGTAGTACCAGGCTGTTGCAGCTTCATATGACAGCTTGACTGTGCTTTGGTTTGGCTTGTTCAAGTTGGCCCCATCTGCACCTACATTAGATGTGCTTGACCAGCTGCCTTTAGTATAGTGCATTGCCTCCAATCTTGGGGAAGAGTTGCTACAGACTTTGGGAGTCTGTGATTTTTTCAGTCTTCCCCTTCTCTTTGACTCAGAATTCTCTTTTTGGTTGTACTGCGACATTGTGATGTTTGGGGAGGTCTGCTTCGGTACTCATCGCTGACAGAAGTGTTGATACAGAGGAGCTTAGTATATCCTTGGTGACAAGAGAACTAGCCCTACAAGACACCATTAAACACTACAGATTTTTGACTAATTTGCTCAGCAATAAGAGTAAAATGAAAAGTTCATTGTTTTGCAGATATGGACTGTTTTAATAGCGATAAATTCACAGCTTTATAGCATTTTTTAACTTGGTTATATGAAGTTGCAGATGGAGGTGGAGATACAGGTAGAAATCTAGAATATACTGGGTTGCAGAATAAACCATATGTGCACACTTAGGTAGGGCTTTAACTCAGATAAATATGAACTGAATTTTGTGGCATATTTATGAACAATTCTACTTTATATGCATGCACACGCATATATATATAATGTATGTTTTGACATTTCATGACAATTACATAGGAAGTAGAACGACTCCTAATACTAATAAAATTCTTGCAACAAAACTGTTCATGGGAGTTGCAAGGAATGGTCTTGGCGAATAGCCACCATTAGGAATATGTCAAAGGTGTCCTCAACAAAAACAGCACACTGACACAAGCCTTTAGGAAATACAGGTACTGATTCCTATATAAAAGGAACTGTCTCAACTGCTTTGTACTCCTCAAAACAGACAGACTGTTGTGTGTCAAGTGGCAATATTAGGAATGGTTTGTTATTTTGTGGAAGCACTTAAGGTGTTGGATATGCACCACACAAGAAGTTTTGAAAGTGCTATTTTATGTTACATATATGTGCAATGTTAACTGGGAAGATAATCATCTTCCCAATCAGCATGGCACATATATGTAACATGTATTCTACGCTTTGTTGCCGAATGTCAAGTGGGTTAGAGTAGGTATATTGACACAACAATTTTTGTGATGAAATTTCCTGTTAGCTGCATATTCCAGTTCATATTTGGCACAGTTATATCTTTAGCGATTATTATAAGCTATGAGGCGACTTGTAATCAGTAGAAATATGTTGCGGATTGTTTAGAACAGGACTTTAAAAGAAGAGAAACTCAAAATCTATAAAACTCTCAAAATTTATAAATTTGTCATTGGATAATATAGCAGGGTGTGTAATCTCGGGTGACTGCCCAGTATTGTATAGCTTAGTAGGCTCTTCTAAGTTGTCCAGTGAAATGAGTGGAAGTTGTTTGCTATTATGAGTTTGTTCTTTAAGAAAATATTATCTGTTTTCTCTGTTTATATTTATTACAGTTAATACATATTTCAAGAATACTTGCATTTATTAGTAGAAATGCAAACAACAGGAGCTGCATGTCAATTTAATATGAAAATCACCAAGGAAATCAAAACATTACTGGGGTGAATGAAATACTTCAAAATATCAACCTGAATAAAATGAAAGATAGGGCAACGGCATGTGTAAAAACATCCATAATAAAGCTCATGTAATGGGTATGCAAACACCAAATAGGCAACTTGTTGAAGCATCAAGAAGGGGAATGATGTGCAACAAAATATTTACTAGAAGTCAAGCACAAAAAGACTTTACAGGAGGGACACAATTCTACGTGTTCTCATACACTTGGGATGTCTGCATCTTGTGAACCCTGACTTTGACGGAAGTGCAAGTGGCATATGCTGTGCTTCATTTGTTTTGAAGAAATCTTTGCTAGGAAGTGGTTGTGATCCCTGACTACTACTACTTCTTCTGCTTCTTCTTCTTCTTCTTCTTCTTCTTCTTCACAATAATTTTTTTTCCTCTTGCTCATCATTATTATCATTTTGGCTCTGATGTTTACCTGAACATAACCAAAGAGTGCTATCAGTTAATTGAATAACCAGTGACATTTTATTGTATAAGTACTTAAGTTCATAAAAAATTAACTCTATTACATCCATGGATAAGTAGTTGCCATGTCAAGAAATTGTAGAGTGCAGTAAACTGTGTACTTATTTGTCTTTGTAGTAAGGATAAAACCTGGTGGTGAATGTCAGCTTCTCCCATAGTAATGTTGAACTCCCTAAATGGTGCAGGCCTGCTAACCTTTTTAAGCTAATTTTCTCTTTTTAGACCACCTCCGATGAGATGGTTCATGATCAACAGTCTTAGAAAAATTTACCGATTTGTGGCTGTTAAAACTGGCGTTACAATACAGTCATAAAACAGACCCTCTTATCTTGCCACCGAGTTACTTCATAGGCCCCATCAGATCTTATTTTTTCTAGCTAGCTCCTGCACCTAGCTTTGCCATCTCTTGCTTTGACTGGAATTTAGCACCCTTGGGAAGCAAGTTCTTTTTCACAGTACCTGTGTAGTTCCAAAAGTAATGTTAGAGAGACAAAATATCAATGAACTACATGATAGTTCGTGATCAACACTTATGGCAAAATGAAGAACAGCAGCTTCTCCTATACCAGTGTTCCTGTAATGTAAATCATATGCCTTTACAATTTCAATAAGAGGTTCCTTACATTCAAGTACAGTATCTCAGAATTCAAATGAGCACTCTGGGAAGATAATCATCTTCCCAGTCAGTATTGCACATACTGTATATGTAACATGTATTCTACGCTTTGTTGCCGAACGTCAAGTGGGTTAAAGTAGGTTTATTGCCACAACAATTTTTGTGATGAAATTTCCTACTAGCTGCATATTCCAGTTCATATTTGGCACAGTTATATCTTTAGCGATTATTTTAAGCTATGAGGTTACTTGTAATCAGTAGAAATATGTTGCGGATTGTTTAGAACAGGACTTGAAAAGAACAACAACTCTCAAAATCTATAAATTTGTCATTGGATAATATAGCAGGGTTTGTAATCTCAGGTGACTGCCCAGTATTGTATTGCGTGGTAGGCTCTTGTGAGTTGTCCAGTGAAAAAAGTGGAAGCTGTTTGCTATTATGAGTTTGTTTTTTAAGGAAATGTTATCTGTTTTCTCCATTTACATTTATTACAGTTGCACTTTTCAAGAATATTTGCATTTATTAGTAGAAATGCAAACAGCAGAAGCTGCTTGTCAGTTATTATTATGAAAATCACCAAGGAAATCAAAACATTTCTGGGGTGAATGAAATACCACAAAATATCAACTTGAATAAAATGAAAGATAAGGCAATGGCATGTGTAAAAACATTCATAATAAAGCTCATGTAATGGGTATGCAAAACAACAAATAGACAACATGTTGAAACATCAAGAAGGGGAATGATGTGCAACAAAATTTTTACTAGAAGTCATGCACAAAAAGACTTCACGGGAGGGACACAATTCTACGTGTTCTCATACACTTGGGATGTCTGCATCTTTTGAACCCTGACTTTGACAGAAGTGCAAGTGGCATATGCTGTGCTTCATTTGTTTTGTAAAAAACTTTGCTAGGAAGTGGCTGTGATTCCTGACATTTTTTTACTTTGGCATTTGGTCTGAACAATAATTTTTTTCCCTCTTGCTCATGATGATTATCATTCTGGCTCTGATGTTTACCTGCATATTACCAAAGAGTTCCATCAATTAGTTGAGTAACCAGTGATATTTTAATATCTAAATCATTCTTAGGTTCATTAAAAAAGGGATTTTGACAGAGGAAAAATCTATTTCTGAGGAAGGTCCCGTGTCACCCGGTGAAATTCCATTACAGCACGAATTTCTAGGTATAACAATGCTAGATATACCAGAGAAAAAGAGCTTTCAGGAAAGCTGGGGTTACTACCCCCAGTCGATCGTCTTTAGAAGACGTCGGTATAATGAAGGGTGAGTGAAATACCACTACCACGGAAATATACTCGAAAGATCTCTCCTTATCAAAACCCCCGTAAAAGAGCGGTGAGCCGTTACAACTCCCACCCTCAACACCCGCCAGGACGGCGACACCAGCGCCACCTACTTCATTCCATGCTAGCACTAACCCCAGACTTGGCATGTGCAAGAAGGGGAGGGAGTACTAGACTAGACAGGGAGGGTCACCGGGTGACACGGGACCTTCCTCAGAAATAGATTTTTCCTCTGTCAAAATCCCTTTTCTGAGTTCAGTCCCGTGTCAGCCGGTGAAATAGTGATAGAGAATCATGCCAAGACTGCTACTACTGGGAAAAAAGGGGGGTAACCTGAAGAAAAGGCAAAATTGTAACGAAAATAACTTTAATTAAGGAATCTCTTCCATGAAGCAAGAATACTTAAAAGTAAGGCAACTTAATTTTAAGGCACACCAACAAACTTAACACTACAAAACACTGGAGGTCCCCGGTCTGATGGGGAAAAAACCTCAAAAATCTTAAAATTACTTAAAAGTAGTGAAACATGAAATGTGCACAGAACAAGAAACACAACCTTAAAACTATATGTAAACTTAGGCTTAAACATGTAAGAGACAAGACTAATGAAAATAACACACACAATTATCCGGGGTACATGGAGCCAAACAAAAACTGTCCAGTACCCCGCAACGAAACAATTATGGCTAATCAGATTACAGTTTCCCATCATCAAATACAAATATATCAATATGAAGAGCTAGGCAGTGAGGCATAAACGACCAGGAGAATAAGCAGAGAAGCAAATGAGGTAGGCGGGCGGGGGGGAAAAGGAAAGGATATAATTATTTAAGGTGGGGAGATGACACTTCCCACTGCTATAGTAGAATATTTCAGGGCTTCGAGTGATTTTAAATAGTGGCGTTTAAACACTAGAGGTGATTTCCAACCCGTATATTTTGATAACTCTGAAAAGTCCATATTATGAAAATAATTAATAGAAGTAGCCACTGCTCGAATATCATGAACTTTAGGAACTGAGTCTGGGTTGGCTTGTTTAATGAAATACAGAATTTGTTGTCTTATACCATTAAGAGAAAGAGTACCACCTTTCTCCCTGATAAAAAGAGGACCCGACTTACTCTGTGGAGTTCTTGAGAGGTAAGATTTAAGTGTATGGACTGGACATAAAGATTGATCTTGAGGAAGGGGCACCACCTTCCAAGGAGACCACCTGTCCTGTGGGTCTTCGTTTTTAGCTAAAAATCTAGGGTCAGGGGAGAGGAGGACTTCTCCGGATGGGAGGAAGTTAACAAAATTATCACCTCTAGTGAGAGCTGACAGCTCTGAAATTCTAGCACCTGAAGCCAAACTAAGTAAAAATAAGGTTTTCCTTAACAGATCCTGATAAGAGCAATGGAAGTTATCCAGCTCTGACGCTAACTTAAGGACGTCATTGAGAAACCAAGTAACCGAATGTGGACGTGATACTGGTCTCAGACGAGCGCATGCTCTGGGGATGGATGAAAAATAAGAATCTGTAAGGTCGATTTTAAAGCCGTAAAGAAATACTTTCTTCAATGCCGACTTGATTGTGGTAATAGTGGCGGGAGCCAGACCTTTCTCAAACAGTGACCTAAAGAAGGAAACTCCTAAATTAGTCGTCATAATTTTGGCTTCAGATGCTTTCAGGAAGGAGGCTAACTTTTTGACTGCTGAGTCATATTGTCTAATAGTAGAATCTCTTTTATCTGATTCTAAAAACAGAGTGTTGACAGGGTCAATGTTTGCTCCTTTTTGAGCTGCGAACTTTATAAAGTCCATAAAGCTAGGGCATCTTGAATCCTTGAGGAAGCTGACACAGTCTTGGTTTGTACTGTCTGGGTCAGAATGGGCTTGGGGATCCGAAGACTCCGCAAGCCCAGTTCCTGAAGGAGAGGGAACCAATTGCTCTGCGGCCAATAGGGGGCTACCAGAGCTGGTTGACCTTTGAATGTCCTTAGTTTGTGTAACACTTTCAGCAGCAAATTTATTGGAGGGAACAGATAAATTCTCTCCCAATTGTTCCAATCTACTGTCATTGCGTCTGTGGCGAACGCCTGGCGGTCCAGGTTGGGGCTACGTAACAGGGGAGCTTGAAGTTGCTCTCCGTTGCGAACAGATCCACTTGGAGTCCCGGAACCCGGCGGCAAATCCATTGAAAAGATTCCGCATCCAGGGACCACTCCGTCTCCAACGGGGTAGTCCTGGACAGGGAATCCGCCACCACGTTCCGGACACCTGCTAGGTGGGTGGCTGACAGGTGCCAACCGTGCTTGTTCGCCAGGAGAAGATAGCTACCATCACTTGGTTTACTCGACCTGATTTGGAGCCGCCCCTGTTGATGCAATGAACTACCACTGCGCTGTCTAACACCAACCTGATATGAATCCGATTGGGAGGGCGGATTTTCTTCAGCGTTAGAAAGACCGCCATGGCTTCCAGGGTGTTTATATGGAACTGCTGAAACATTGTGGACCACGTTCCCTGTACTTTCTGTTTTGGTGAATATCCCCCCCAGCCACTTAGAGAAGCGTCTGTGTGGATAACTAGTGCCGGAGGGGGAAACTGAAGTGGAACTGTTTTGGACAGGCCCTTGACTGTGGTCCAAGGCCGCAGTCTTGTCTTTAAGATCCGAGGGATAGAGGAGACCTTGTCCCTGAGCTTGGTGTTTGCTCGACTCCGCCACACTCTGTTTATGTCTTTTAATTTGGCTTTCAAGAGCAGGTCTGTTACTGAGGCAAATTGGAGAGACCCGAGGACCCTTTCCTGGGACCAACGGGATGCTGACTGTTTTTGAGAAACCTCTTGGTGAGATGCTATCTCTTTCCTCTTGGAAGGAGGGAGAGATAACGTGTGGGAGGACAGGTCCCACTGAAGACCCAGCCACTGAAACCGAGACTCCGGAGTCAGGCGGGACTTCTCCCTGTTCAGCTGAAAACCCAATGACTCTAGGAAATTGGTGACTATGGACGTGGCTTCTTGACAGTCCGGAACAGATGGAGCCCAGATTATCCAGTCGTCCAGGTACGCTGCTAGGAGATTCCTTGGGACCGGAGCTGCTGTACTACCCGTATCCGCCAGCTTGGTGAATATCCTGGGTGCAATGTTCAGACCGAAGGGCATGACCCTGAAGGAGTAGGCTTGATTCCCGAGTCTGAAACCGAGGAACTGAGAGAAGTTCCGCGCAACCGGGACGTGATAATAAGCGTCTGAAAGATCGATAGAGGTGGTGACGGCTCCACGCGGAAGTAGAGTCCGAACCTGAGCTACCGTAAGCATGCGAAACTTGTCGCATTTTATGTAGAGATTTAGACGCGATAGATCCAGGATCACTCTTTGCTGATCGGAGTCTTTTTTGGGAACAGTGAATAGCCTGCCTTGAAACTTTAGGTGCCTTGCTTTCTTTATTGCTCGTTTGTTGAGCAATTCTGTTACATAATCCTGTAGGATTGATGTGGGTGGCTGGTAAAATCTGTTTGGAGGGGGAGGATTCTTGATCCAGCTCCACCCTAGTCCCTTGGACACAATGCTGTGTGCCCAAGGGCTGAAGGTCCATTGGTCCCTGAACCAATACAGGCGACCGCCTACCTGCGTTTTCTCAGTGGGAGGGAGCGGGTTTGTTCCCCTCTACCACGTCCTCTCCCCTTGGGGTGGTGTTAGACTTTCCTCTGTAGGGGCCCTTGCCCTTCCTCCCCTTGCAACCCTATTGAGGCCGTGAAAAAAATCCACGGCCTTCATATGTAGGGTTGTATGCTGGTGAGGATACATAGGAGGGCACTGCTGGTTGGACCAACACGTACTGTTGGGGTTGGGACTTAGAGGTAGATGGCTGGGCCACTGCCGAGACCGGGACGGCTTGAACCATCGCCTGATGGGGCCTCTTATGTCTCCTGAACCTTTTTCCTCCTCTCGTCTGGGGCCGGCCGATTCTGGGGTCTTGCGCTTATAAGTGGGAATTCCCCACCGAGCGCGCAGACTCTGATTGGCCCTGTAGCCTCAGACATGACGGATGTAACCTCTCCTTCAGGGAAGAGGTTAGGTCCCCAGATTGAACTTTTAATGAGCTTGTTAGGCTCGTGGCGGATTGTAGCGTCAGCAAAAATAAATTTTCTGCATTCCAGCCTAGCCATAACAAACTCATGCAAGTCTAACTGGAAGCTCGCCAGGAAAGACTTAGCTAGGACCTGGAAAAAGGGTTCGTCCGAGCCGGAGACGGCAGTAGCCTCAGTAAGACAGCCGGAGCTCAAGGACCGGGCTAACTTAGTCCGGGTCTCAAACTCCGCTTTAACAATGATTCCGGCAGTTTAGGGAGTTGTTCGCTAAACTGCGTGGAAGCGCAAAGAGGGTCCAGCTTGCCTACAGTGAAAGTGGACGGGCGTCCACCAGAACTCGTTACTTCCTGGGAATACCAGGGAAGTAGGGTCTGTTTCCTTAATTGAGGAAAGGATTCCCGTCAAAGCATGCTCGGTCGTAGCCAGAGCAATTTTGTCCATGCAAGGAGTGGGAAGATCTTCTCCCAGGGTGAACATCGTGAAATTGCCCTTGAAAGGGGTCAATTTTGTGTTCACTGCCTGCCACTCCATCAGAGTGCGCAGGAGAGCCGACTGGGCTTGGTCTCTAGGGATGATGACAGTCTCCTAGGTACCTTGTCTGACCGAATCCAGGCTTCTTCCGTAAGCCTCACGAAGCCAGGATAAGGGGGCAAGAGATCGGGAGGAAGAACTCCAACTCCTCCAACCGTCTCGTGCCCAGACCGTCTAAAGTAAGTTTGCCATCATGTTGGATGGCCCGGAGTCTGAACCGCCAAGGGTTTCCGACATCAAACGGCAGGGAGGTCCGCAGTGTCGGGAATAGAATACTGCGGTTCTGCTTTAGGTTGGCGAGCCAAACCTGCCAGTATATTGTCATAGTTGGCAAACTTATCTGAGATCTTCTCAAACCTAGAATCTAGGTCCTCCGTGAACTTTTGTATAGTTCAGTGGCCAGGGCTTGGCGTCAAAGAGGCTGGCGAGGAGGGCTTGGTTTTGCCGCCCTCTTACTCGCGCCCTTGCCGGAGGAGCTAGATTTACTCCCGGAGGCTACCGGTCCTGGAACCTTAGCCTTCGACGGGGGAAGGGCAATGCCTTCTGGAAGTCGAGGACTTATAGCCCTTCGCCTTCCATGAAGTCTTCAACTTGGGGATAGCAGACGGAGCTCTATCACCCAAAGAGGAAGACTTCACAAAACCTGCAAATGAAGATACAGATGAAGCAGGGGAGTCAAACAAAGGGGGGCCCGCCCCAATATCCTCACTTACCTCCCCACTTACCACCTGGTCCTGCTCCGTATTCATAGGTTCCAAGTCGAGATTTAGGGCGGCAACATCCTCCGAGACCTCGGCGTACATGATGTCCACTTGAGGTGGCTGGGTCGCATCACGGATCTGCTGGATAATAGGGGTGGCAAGTTCTGGTACTGCAGCGGCTACCCGTGCGCCGGGGTAAAGCAGGTCCCTCAACCTGGCGTCGAGGACGTAGGGCTTCCCCGACGGAACATTCCTGCCGAACCCAGCCACCCAGGCCCGGAGGGATTCCAAGGCAGACTTCTTGGAAGTTTCATCCGCCTGCAAGGAAACCTGCAGTTAGTCAGGAATGAAAAGACAGACGGAGAATATAAACAACGTATCGTATGAGGAGCATGGACCGGAGGAAAGAAGACTTTCACTTACCGACTCGTCTTGGATGGTTGAGGAGAGAGCAAAGCAAACCTCACAGCCATCGGGGTGCCAAACAACCAGGTCGTCCAGTCGGACCGCACAACCAGCGTGGGTCCGGCACACTACGTGCCCGTAGGGTTGTTGAAGGGAGGCGGTACACCCCGGCTCCTCACAGCGAACAGTCTGTAAAGGTAACAGTACATGAACCTCACACTCTAAGCAAAATAAAGTCGGCAAGGCCGGGAAACTCAACTACAACCGGAATACTCCGGCGTAGAAGAACTACCAAATTAAACTGGGCCAATAAGCTTTAAATGCACAGAGTGGAAGTTAAGGATTCAGACCCCGGAAGACTCCGGGGAATGAAGGAACGGGAAACCAGGAACCAACCATAAGGGCTGCCAGAAAATTAACGGCGGAGCCCCCAGGTGTGGGACCGGAATCACGTATATGGTAGAACAAAATAATAATAATAACAATAATCAAAAATAACAATGATGGTAACACTCCGGAGACCGGAGGAGTCCGTTACGCTAGCGTGACATAGAATCATCCCACATTCACCTCCCCGCCGGAGAAACAAATGGGTAAAGGATCTATGTTCATAACATACGGCGGGGCCACACCTAAACCCTAACTTCGTAGCTCGATGGGGAGACGAGAGGTGAGACAGGATTCGAACACGCTCGAGCAAACGAACCATCCACCCCACCACAGCGAAGCTGGGGACGATATGGGAGGAGCGAATCCTCTACCAATAGGGAGGAGTCCCTGACTCGGAGAAAACGCCATCTAGCGTCACCCGCACGAGTCGCAAAGCTGGGGGGGGGGTAGTGAAGAGGAGTAGGCTACCGGAAGGGGAGAGGAGACAAGGAGAACATGACACCCGCTCAACTGCATCCTTCCTTCCCAATGAACTTGGAAGGGAAGCCTACTCCAGGGAGCTACACAGCCCAAAGCCCAACTTCTCCTAGGCGTAGCCTAATAAAAACCTAACCTAGTATAGGTTAGGAAGGAGAAAGGGGTGTAAAAGGAGAGGAGGAACCAACAGGAGAGAAATTTTTGTGCCGAGAGCCAACCAGGAACAGTGGGGATAAGTAGGCGACTAGCCTAGAGGAAACACATCCAAAGAACTCGATTCCCCCGAAATTGGGGGAAGAGGACTAAGGGGCTCACTCTGACCCTAAAACGATCCCTGTGGAAACAGCAACCAAAACTCCCTCAACCTGATCTCCGCACCCAGGGCAAGGGATGGAGCCCACACTACAACCATCATATAAAAACAATCAAAATAAAATTACGTTCACAGGAAGTGTAGCCTACCTCGGGGGGGAGGCTCACCAGAGGCAAACTACACAACCAAAAACAATAAACAAATAAAATTAAAAATACTAAAACTAAAAGAAGAGCACCATCTTCAAGAATAACATAATAGCCTATGAGACTAAATGAAAAAGAACCCAACCTGGTGGGGGGGGGTACTTGGACGGAGCAACTCCCTAAGAGAGGCCGACAGGCCAAAAATGCAAAACAAAAACTAAAATTGGAGGGGGAGCCACCGCACGGAACCACCAGGAAGGAATTCAAGGGCTAAAATCTATAAATATATAGCGACTAGGAGAAAACTCCAACCGAAAGAACAGAAGGAGTCGCCTCGCGGTCGACATGGCTGACCGGGGACGCCGTGGCGTCATAAGAAGATCCCAATATTTATGAAAATACGAGACCAAAACAGCCATAAATAGATCAAAAACCCCACAAAAAGATGGTACTTAACTTAGAGATGGAAAAGGTGCTCGAAGCCATCGTAGATGAAGTAAAAAACAATCCAAAATAGGGACGAGCACACAAAAGAAGCGAACGTATCACGTGCTAGAAAATGGAATTAGGTGGCGCTGGTGTCGCCGTCCTGGCGGGTGTTGAGGGTGGGAGTTGTAACGGCTCACCGCTCTTTTACTGGGGTTTTGATAAGGAGAGATCTTTCGAGTATATTTCCGTGGTAGTGGTATTTCACTCACCCTTCATTATACCGGCGTCTTCTAAAGACGATCGACTGGGGTAGTAACCCCAGCTTTCTGAAAGCTCTTTTTCTCTGGTATATCTAGCATTGTTATACCTAGAAATTCGTGCTGTAATGGAATTTCACCGGCTGACACGGGACTGAACTCAGAAATAAGTATTTCATCCTTATCCTCATCATGATTATCATTTTGGCTCTGATGTTTACCTGAACATAACCAGAGAGTGCTATCCGTTAATTGAATAACAAATGACATTTTATTGTATAAGCACTTAAGTTCATAAATAATTAACTGTATTCCATCCATGCATAAGTAGTTGCCATGTCAAGAAATTGTAGAATGCAGTAAACTGTGTACTTATTTGTCTCTGTAGTAAGGATAAAACCTGGTGGTGAATGTCAGCTTCTCCCATAGTAACGTTGAACTCCCTAAATGGTGCAGGCCTGCTAACCTTCTTAAGCTTAACTTCTCTTTTTAGACCACCTCCTACAAGGTGGTTCATGATCAACACTTTTGACAAATTGAAGAACAGCAGCTTCTCTATACTAGTGGTCATGTGATACAACAAATCATATGCTTTTACAATTTCAATAGTCATAGAAAAATACTGATTTGTGGCTGTTAAAACTGGCGTTACAATATAGTCATACATAATACCTCTTATCTTGGGACTTAGTTACTTCATAGGCCCCATCAAATCTTATTGTTTCTAGCTAGCTCCTGTACCTAGCTCTGCCATCTCTTGCTTAGACTTGAATTGATCACCCTTGGGAAGCAAGTTCTTTTTGACAGTACCCTTGTCACGTGCGTTTGTTTGACCGTTTTCCAAAAGTAATGTTGGAGAGGCGAAATATCAATGAACTACATGATAGTTCGTGATCAACAATTATGGCAAAATGAAGAACAGCAGCTTCTCCTATACCAGTGTTCCTGTAATGTAAATCATATGCCTTTACAATTTCAATAAGAGGTTCCTTACTTTCAAGTACAGTACCTCAGAATTCAAGTGAGCACTCTGGGAAGATAATCATCTTCCCAGTCAGCATTGCACATACTATATATGTAACGTATTCTACGCTTTGTTGCTGAACGTCAAGTGGGTTAGAGTAGGTATATTGACACAACAATTTTTGTGATGAAATTTCCTACTAGCTGCATATTCCAGTTCATATTTGGCACAGTTATATCTTTAGCGATTATTTTAAGCTGTGAGGTTACTTGTAATCAGTAGAAATATGTTGCGGATTGTTTAGAACAGGACTTGAAAAGAAAAACTCTTAAAATCTGTAAATTTGTCATTGGATAATATAGCAGGGTTTGTATTTTCGGGTGACTGCCCAGTATTGTATTGCGTGGTAGGCTCTTGTGAGTTGTCCAGTGAAATGAGTGGAAGTTGTTTGCTATTATGAGTTTGTTCTTTAAGAAAATATCTGTTTTCTCCGTTTATATTTATTACAGTTAATACATATTTCAAGAATACTTGCATTTATTAGTAGAAATGCAAACAGCAGAAGCTGCTTGTCAATTTATTATGAAAATCACCAAGGAAATCAAAACATTACTGGGGTGAATGAAATACCACAAAATATCACCTTGAATAAAATGAAAGATAAGGCAGTGGCATGTGTAAAAACATTCATAATAAAGCTCATGTAATGGGTATGCAAAACACCAAATAGGCAACTTGTTGAAGCATCAAGAAGGGGAATGATGTGCAACAAAATTTTTACTAGGAGTCAAGCACAAAAAGACTTCACAGGAGGGACACAATTCTATGTTTTTTCATACATTTGTTATGTCTGCATCTTTTGAACTCTGACTTTGACGGAAGTGCAAGTGGCATATGCTGTGCTTCATTTGTTTTGAAGAAATCTTTGGCTGTGATTCCCGACATTTTTTTTACTTGGGTCTGAACAATAACTTTTTTTTTTTGCTCTTGCTCATCATGATTATCATTCTGGCTGTGATGTTTACCTGCATATAACCAGAGATTTCCATCAATTATTAGTTGAATAACCAGTGATATTTTAATATCTAAATAATTCTTAAGTTTATTATAAATAAGTATTTCATCCTTGTCTTCCTCATGATTATCATTTTGGCTCTGATGTTTACCTGAACATAACCAAAGAGTGCTATCCGTTAATTGAATAACCAGTGACCTTTTATTGTATAAGTACTTAAGTTCATAAAAAATTAACTCTATTACATCCGTGGATAAGTAGTTGCCGTGTCAAGAAATTGTAGAATGCAGTAAACTGTGTACTTATTTGTCTCTGTAGAAAGGATAAAACCTGGTCATGAATGTCAGCTTCTCCCACAGTAACATTGAACTCCCTAAATGGTGCAGGCCTGCTAACCTTTTTAAGCTAATTTTCTCTTTTTAGACCACCTCCGATGAGATGGTTCATGATCAACAGCCTTTAGAAAAATTTACCGATTTGTGGCTGTTAAAACTGGCGTTACAGTATAGTCATAAAAAAGACCCTCTTATCTTGCCACCGAGTTACTTAATAGGCCCCGTTAGATCTTATTTTTTCTAGCTAGCTCCTGCACCTAGCTTTGCCATCTCTTGCTTAGACTTGAATTTAGCACCCTTGGGAAGCAAGTTCTTTTTCACAGTACCTGTGTAGTTTCAAAAGTAATGTTAGAGAGGCAAAATATCAATGAACTACATGATAGTTTGTGATCAACACTTATGGCAAAATGAAGAACAGCAGCTTCTATACCAGTGCTCTTGTAATGTAAATCATATGCCTTTACAATTTCAATAAGAGGTTCCTTACTTTCAAGTACAGTATCTCAGAATTCAAGTGAGCACTCTGGGAAGATAATCATCTTCCCAGTCAGCATTGCACATACTATATATGTAACGTATTCTACGCTTTGTTGCCGAACGTCAAGTGGGTTAGAGTAGGTTTATTGACAACAATTTCTGTGATGAAATTTCCTGTTAGCTGCATATTCCAGTTCATATTTGGCACAGTTATATCTTTAGCGATTATTTTAAGCAGTGAGGTTACTTGTAATCAGTAGAAATATGTTGCAGATTGTTTAGAACAGGATTTGAAAAGAAGAGAAACTCTCAAAATCTATAAATTTGTCATTGGATAATATAGCAGGGTTTGTAATCTTGAGTGACTGTGCAGTATTGTATTGCTTGGTAGGCTCTTGTGAGTTGTCCAGTGATATGAGTGGAAGCTGTTTGCTATTATGAGTTTGTTTTTTAAGGAAATGTTATCTGTTTTCTCCGTTTACATTTATTACAATTGCACTTTTCAACACTGTTTGCATTTATTAGAGGAAATGCAAACAACAAAAGCTGCATGTCAGTTTATTTTGAAAATCACCAAGAAAATTAAAACTACAGTACTGGGGTGAATGAAATTCTTCAAAATATCAACCTGAATAAAAAGAAAGATAAGGCAATGGGATGTGTAAAAACATACATGATAAAGCTCATGTAATGGGTATGCAAAACACCAAATAGACAACTTTTTGAAACATCAAGAAGGGGAATGATGTGCAACAAAATTTTTACTAGAAGTCATGCACAAAAAGACTTCACGGGAGGGACACAATTCTACGTGTTCTCATACACTTGGGATGTCTGCATCTTTTGAACCCTGACTTTGACAGAAGTGCAAGTGGCATATACTACGCTTCATTTGTTTTGAAAAATCTTTGCTAGGAAGTGGCTGTGATTCTTGACTTTTTTTTACTTTGGCATGTGGTCTGAACAATAATTTTTTTCACTCTTGCTCATGATGATTATCATTCTGGCTCTGATGTTTACCTGCATATAACCAAAGAGTTCCATCAATTATTAGTTGAATAACCAGTGATATTTTAATATCTAAATCATTCTTAAGTTCATTAAAAATAAGTATTTCATCCTTATCCTTATCATGATTATCATTTTGGCTCTGATGTTTACCTGAACATAACCAGAGAGTGCTATCAGTTAATTGAATAACCAATGACATTGTATTGTATAAGCACTAAAGTTCATAAAAAATGAACTGTATTCCATCCATGCATAAGTAGTTGCCATGTCAAGAAATTGTAGAATGCAGTAAACTGTCTACTTATCTTGCCACTGAGTTACCTCATAGGCCCCAGTAGATCTTATTTTTTCTAGCCAGCTCCTGCACCTAGCTTTGCCATCTCTTGCTTAGACTTGAATTGAGCACCCTTGGGAAGCAAGTTCTTTTTGACAGTACCTGTGTCATGTGTGTTATGTTTGACCAGTTCCAAAAGTAATGTTGGAGAGGTGAAATATCATTGAACTACATGATAGTTCATGATCAACACTTATGACAAAATGAAGAACAGTAGCTACTCCTATACGAGTGTTCCTGTAATATAATTCATTTGCCTTTACAATTTCAGTAAGAGGTTCCTTTCTTTTAAATATCTCAGAATTTAAATGAGCACTCTAAACCAACATTTTTGACAGATGTCACTTTGAGTCAGTTGGCATTTAAATACCTGTGGTATTTAAACTTAGGCATGCAGATGCACCTAATACCTAAATACCTGTAGGAAAATAACCGCAGTACTGTATGGGGGCGATTTTCTAATTTTCGTGTGTGAAGTCATAAATACGCCTAAATATTTTGGGTCTAAAAGTCCTTTAAGTTCTCAGTAGAGGCTCGAGACTTGTCTAGTGAAATTCATTGCTATAGTAAATTATTTATGGGGAGTGTTTCGTCCGTTATCTTTATTTATGCTGACTACTAGTGCATTATTTTCCTCGACATTATTGGCAAGACTTCATTTGATGGCCTTATTTGAAGAATTCAGTGTTGCATATGCATCTATATATACAGGCGGTCCCGGTTTTACGACGGGGTTCCGTTCTTGCGCCGCATCGTAACCGAAAAATCGTGTAAGCCGGAAAATTGTCGAAAATCGTCAAAAATCATAAGAAAACCTTACTTTTAATGCTCTGGGTGCATTGAAAACGATGTAAACTGCATTATTATTGAGTTTTACATAAAAACCTTCAAATTATGATTATTCTGCCGTTTTGGGGCCATATTTCTTCCGTCGGATTGGCGACGACGCGTCAGAACCCCGAACATGCGCGTAAGCCGGAAATAATTTCTGATGAATATATTTGAAAAGCGTCGTATTCTCGGAACGTCGTAAACCGGGACTGCCTGTATATATGTGTGTGTGTGTGTGTGTGTATAAATTAAATCAGATATTTTCTGCAGTCATTCCCAAGTCATTTGCATTATCCTACGTTTTCCTTCACACAACATTTATCGAAGAGAAAAAGACGTCTCGTATCTTTATCAAAAATCCTCCGGACGCTCTTACGTAAATGAGGGGTGGGAGAGGGTTGCATCTTGGCCTCCTATTTTAAAAATTTTTTTTCCCCCATGCCACTCAAGGGGAGCTTTTTTTCCCTTAGAGGTTAAAGGAGGGGGGCCGCCATAATTTGAGCCTCTTGCTTGGTTGGGTTACGTGGGCTTGATTCTTTGATTATTTTAAGCTTTCCACATGACATTTAAGATTCTGAGAGGGGCTGTGGTATCGTGTAACCAGATTGGTGATACTTGTTATACATATCATTGTAAATGATAAATTGTATCGTTAGTAATCCCTATTTTTAACCAAGTTTAGATCTGCGCCGTATCCTATTTTGTTTAACCCTCGTACTTGTGAGCTTGTTGCAGGCAAGGAAATTTTGTTATAAATGAATCTCAGAATGTTAAGAAAAAGCCACTGTATGCAACAAAGTTTAAGTGAATCAGTATAACACAGGAGCTTTTGACCAGGGTACTGATGAAAAGTACCGTAGCAACGGTCGAAAGCCCCTGTGCTTTATTTATTCACTTACCGAAAGCTTTTGTGATCTTTATTCACTTTTCGAAAGCTCCTGTGGTGTATTTATTCACTTGGTTGTATACAGTGGCTTTTTCTGAACTGTTCAAGACAAACATGAAGAATGTATTGCTGGAGAAAAATGAAACTTTTAACGACATGAACCGCCTGTGTCATTTTCTCTCAAGGTTTGACACATTACCCGCTCATGATATCCTGGTCTGCTGGTGTAGTGGTTAGTGTCGTGGGATGCCACTCAGATGTCGCAGGTTTGCGTCTGCCCCAGGGAGATGAAAAGTCACTGACTGTATCATGATAGTTACTACTGCAGTGTGGGGTTTGCGGTGGGAGGTTGAAACCAACATTCTTGGGAAACTTGAATTTTAAGTCAATGGCTCCTGTGTGCTTGTTCCATGTGAATAGGTTTCGTCTACTGAAATAATAATAATAATAATAATAATAATTCATTCTAGTGTTTAAGCTGTGAGTGCTAATTCATAGCTTGTTGAGCCATGAGTGCTAATTCATTATCTCTATTGTGTCGAATCGCTCAGTACATTTTCTTAGGTAGTGTTTAATAGATTAGGTAATTTTTTTGAGTAAGATCAGAATAATTTATAATTATGTCAGTGTCAGCTCATCTCCATATGAACTGGTTAATACATTATCATTTGGGAAAGGTTAGCTTTCTGCTGTGCAGTTATAAAATCTCTCATAACTCATTTTTGTCTTAATGAGTTACTCCTCATTTTCACGATATGAGTCATTATGTTTATATTTATTTTTAAAACTAGTAGTATTTTATGACAAGCGATTATGAACTCTCTCAAGACCTCTTTTTGAAATCTTCCTTTGAAGGCATCGTCTGAGATATTAAAAATGTATAAGTAATATTAAGATATGTCAGTTTCGGATGAAGTTGGGGCTTAAAGGACTTTATGGAGTTTAGACGGTCCTATTTTTTAAAGGGTGTAGAAAAATCACCAGGGTGAATAAAAGGCAAAAAATTTTTTACTATGTCAAGCACAAAAACACTTCACGGAAGGGACTCACAATTCTACGTTTTCCCATAGATGTAGGGTGTCTTCATCTTTTGAACTCTGAGTTTAGTGGAAGTGCAAGTGGCATATGCTATGCTTCCTTTGTATTGAAAAAATCTTTGCTAGGAAGTGGCTGATATTCCTGACTTTTTTTTTTTTTACTTCGGCATTTGAGCTGAACAGTAATTTTTTTTTTACCTCTTACTCATCATGATTATTATTTTGGCTCTGATGTTTACCTGCATCTAACCAAAGAGCTCCGTCAATTAGTTGAATAACCAGTGATATTTTAATATCTAAATACTTAAGTTCATTAAAAATGTTTCATCCTTATCCATGGTTATCACTTTGGCTCTGATGTTTACCTGAACATAACCAAAGAGTGCCATCAATTAATGGAATAACCAATGACATTTTATTCCATAAATACTTGGGTTCATAAAAAATTAACTGTATTACATCCATGTGTAAGTAGTTGCCCTGTCAAGGAATTGTAGAATGCAGTAAACTGTGTACTTATTTGTCCTTGTAGAGAGGATAAAACCTGGTCATGATATTCAGCTTCTTCCATAGTAACGTTGAACTCCCTAAATGGTGCAGGCCTGCTAACCTTTTTTAGACCACCACCTACAAGATGGTTCGTAATCAACGCTTTGACAAATTGAAGAACAGCAGCTTTCTGACTATTGAAATTGTACAGTAAAAGCATATGATTTGTTGTATCACATGACCACTAAGTTTTTTTTTTAGCTTAGTGGTCATGTGATATAACAAATCATATTATTTTACAATTTCAATAGTCAGAAAAATTTGCTGATTAGTGGCTATTAAAACTGGCATTACAATCTAATCATAAAAAATACCTTCTTATCTTGCCGCTTCATAGGCCCCGTCAGATCTTATTGTTTCTAGCCAGCTCCTGAACCTAGCTTTGCCGTCTCTTGCTTAGTTCTTAGTCATTATGCTTATTATTTTTAAAATGAGTAATATTTTATGACAAGTGATTATGAAATCTCTCAAGACCTCATTTTGAAATCTTTCTTTGAAGGCATCGTCTGAGATATTAAAGATGTATCATATAACTAATGTTAAGGTATGCCAGTTTCGGACGAAGATAGGGCTTAAAGGACTTTATGGAGTTTAGACTGTCGTATTTTTTAAGGGATGTAAAAAAAATCACCAGGGGGAATAAAAGGCAAAAATTTTTTTAGAAGTCAAGCACAAAATCACTTCACAGAAGGGACACAATTCTACGTTTTTTCATACACTTGGGATGTCTGCATCTTTTGAACTCTGAGTTTAATGGAAGTGCAAGTGGCATATGCTATGCTTCATCTGTTTTGAAAAAATCTTTGCTAGGAAGTGGCTGTGATTCTTGAGGTTTTTTGTACCTTGGCATTTGAGCCGAACAATAATTTTTTTTAACCTCATGCTCATCATGATTAATCATTCTGGCTCTGATGTTTACCTGCATATAACCAGAGAGCTCCATCAGTTAGTTAAATAACCAGTGATATTTTAATATCTAAATACTTCTTAAGTTCATTAAGAATAAATGTTCAATCCTTATCCATGATTATCACTTTGGCTCTGATGTTTACCTGAACATAACCAAAGAGTGCCATCAATCAATTGAATAACCAATGACATTTTATTGCATAAATACTTGTTCATGAAAAATTAACTGTATTACATCCATGCATAAATAGTTGCTGTGTCAAGAAATTGTAGAATGCAGTAAACTGTGTACTTATTTGTCTTTGTAGGGAGGATAAAACCTGGTCATGAATGTCAGCTTCTTCCATAGTAACGTTGAACTCCCTAAATGGTGCAGGCCTGCTAACCTTTTTAAGCTTAATTTCTCTTTTTTAGATCACCTCCTACAAGGTGGTTCATGATCAACACTTTGACAGACTGAAGAACAGCAGCTTTCTGACTATTGAAATTGTACAGTAAAAGCATATGGTTTGTTGTATCACATGACCACTAAGTTTTTTTAACTTGGTGGTCATGTGATACAACAACTTACAGTATATGCTTTTACAATTTCAATAGTCAGAAAAATTTGCTGATTTGTGGCTATTAAAACTGGCATTACAATCTAGTCATAAAAAATACCTTATCTTACACTTCTTAGGCCCCATCAGATCTTGTTTTTTCTAGCCAGCTCCTGTACCTAGCTTTGCCGTCTCTTGCTTAGGTCTTAGTCATTGTGTTTATACTTATTTTTAAAATGAGTAATACTTTATGACACGCGATTATGAAATCTCTCAAGACCTCATTTTGAATCTTTCTGTAAAGGCCTCGTCTGAGATATGAAAGATATATCATATAAATAATGTTAAGGTATGCCAGTTTCGGATGGAGATAGGGCTTGAAGGACTTTATGGAGTTTAGACGGTCCCTTTTTTTTAAGGGATGTAAAAAAATCACCAGGGGGAATAAAAGGCAAAAAATTTTTACTACAAGTCAAGCACAAAAACACTTCACAGGAAGGACTCGCAATTCTACGTTTTCCCATAGATGTAGGATGTCTGCATCTTTTGAACTCTGAGTTTAGTGGAAGTGCAAGTGGCATATGCTATGCTTCCTTTGTATTGAGAAAATCTTTGCTAGGAAGTGGCTGTGCTTCCTGACATTTTTTTTTTACTTTGGCATTTGATCTGAACAATAATTTTTTTTCCTTCATGCTCATCATGATTATCATTCTGGCTCTGATGTTTACCTGCATATAACCAAAGAATTCCATCAATTATTAGTTGAATAACCAGTGATATTTTGATATCTAAATACTTAAGTTCATTAAAAATAACTATTTCATCCTTATCCTCGTCATGATTATCATTTTGGCTCTGATGTTTACCTGAACATGGCCAGAGGGTGCCATCAATTAATTGAATAACCAATGACATTTTATTGTATAAATATGAGTTCATAAAAAAATAACAGTATTCCATCCATGCGTAAGTAGTTGCCATGTCAAGAAATTGTAGAATACAGGAAACTGTCTACTTATTTGTCCTTGTAGTAAGGATAAAGCCTGATCATGAATGTCAGCCTCTTCCATAGGAACGTCGAACTCCCTAAATGGGGCAGGCTCGCTAACCTTTACAAGCTTATTGTCTCATTTCAGACTACCACCTAAATGTTGGTTCATGATCAACACTTTTGAGTAATTGAAGAACACCAGCTTCTACTATAGTATTGGTCCCTGTGATACAATAAATCAGATGGTGTTACAATTTCAGTGGTCATAAAAACTTGCTTCTTATGTTGCCACTGAGTTGCATCATAGGCCCCATCAGATCTTACTGTTTCTAGCTAGCTCCTGCACGTAATTGTGCCATCTCTTGCTTAGACTTGAATTTAGCACCCTTGGGAAGCAAGTTCTTTTTGACAGTACCTTTGTCATGTGCATTATGTTGGACCAGTTCCAAAAGGTAATGTTGGTGAGGTGAAATATCAATGAACTGCATGTTAGTTCGTGATCGACACTTATGACAAATTGAAGAACAGCAGCTTCTCCTATACCAGTGTTCCTGTAATATAAATCATATGCCTTCAATTTCGATAAGAGGTTCCTTGCTTTTAAATATCTCACGATTTAAATGAGAGCTCTAAACACTTTTGAGAGGGGTCACTTTGTGTCAGTTGGCATTTAAATACCTGTGGTATTTATATGTACGTGCGCAGACACACCAAAATACCTAAATGCCAGTAGAAAATAACCATAGTACTTTAGGGGGTGACTTTCTAATTTTTGTGTATGGGGTCATAAATACCTAAAGTTAATGGGTCAAAGGTCCCTTAAATTCTCAGTAGATGCTTGAGAGTTGTCTAGTGAAATTATGGGAATTCGTTACTATAGTAAATTGTTGTAAGGAAATGTTTTGTCTGTTATCTTGATTTATGGTACCAGCTAGTGCATTATTTTCCTCAACATTATTAGCGAGTCTGCATTTGATGGTCTTAGTTGAAGAATTCAAAGTTGTGCGTATACACACACACACACACACACACACACACACACACACACACACACACACACAAAAGCAGGTACTATGATGCACTTCTCAGAAATGAGATAGTACAGTATTGCTCTCCCTCGCGAATAGTTAAAATCCTCAAATACTTAAAACCCCTCTAAAAACACTTAGAACTGCCCATTTTGATAGTTTAAACACAAGAAAAACCCTGTAAAAATGCTCATACCTGAGTATTTTAATAGTTTTATCACAAAAAGTTTATTCATGAAAATTATATGAAAATACAGTATTTAGTGAATATTTCTCAGTGAAAAATACTGCGAATGGGCGAATTTTCCGCGAATAATGGGTAGATACGTTCCACAGAGAAACCCACGAATTCATGAGAATGCGAATACGGGGGGTGTACTGTATCTACAATGAAATGCATGTTACAAAACAAAGTGAAAATCATTGATCAGAATATAATTTCATTCAGCAATTTTTGCACTTAAGTAAACCGCTAGCATTTTGCCTTCATCTGTAGCTTCCATTCTGAAATAGATTAAATAAGATATTTTCTGAAATCATTCCCAAGTCTTTGCATTATCCCACATTTTCCTTCAGCCAAAACATTGAGCGCTATGATCGCAGTTTATAATACAAAAGCAATATGAGAATAGGTACAGTATTATTGGATACAGTGAAGCAAAGCATAACTTGTTAAAAGATCCATGGAAAAGATGCACATTCGTTATGTTGATGTTTGTATAATATGATGTTAATATGTGAATATAGGGTACAGTATAATGTAGGCTAGGCTACTGTATATGTATATGATATACAATAGTGTAGGCTAAGCTAATTCTTGTTTGTTATTTAATTTCTCTGTATTGAATTTATCGTAAGTCAGTCTGCATGAACCTCCAGAATTAGCTGATATTAGTAAATGTATAGAGTATACTTTATAGTGTAGGCTAGGCTATATTCGAGATACGTTTTTAACAACAAACGATGGATTTTTTGGAACCTAACCCCATCGTAAGTAGGATAATATCTATATATATATATATAATTACAGTATATGTAAATGATAAATTTTATTGTTAAAGTTAAGTATACCTTAGTTTTACCAGACCACTGAGCTGATAGTACTCCATATTTTTTAATCAAGTTTAGATACGCACCATATCCTATCTTGTTTAACACTTGTTCTAGTGAGCTCGGTGCAAGCAAGGAAAGTCTGTTATAAATGAATCGCGAAACGTTAAGTGAATCAATACAACACAGGAGTTTTTGACCAGAGTACAGCTGAAGAGGACTGTAGCGAAGGTCGAAAGCTCCTGTGTTATATTGGTTCACATAAACTTAGTTGTACACAGTGGCTTTTTCTGAATCATTCAAGACAAACATGAAGATTGTGCGTTTATTACTTGAGAATCACAGAACATTCTTTTAACAACGCGAACTGCCCTTTTCATTTCCTCTCAAGGCTTGACACATTACCTCCTGACAGTATTGCTCATGCTAATTCCTTCTAGCGTTTATAAACTTTAAAGGTCATTTATCCACGTGAACCGTGCTAATTCATTATCTTTGTGTTGAAACGCCTAATACCTTTTATGTAGCGTTTAGTAGATTGGAAAATTTTTTTAGAAGAAACGCCTAATACCTTTTATGTAGCGTTTAGTAGATTGGAAAATTTTTTTGAGTTCGTTGAACCATATTAGGTCTCTTATGATTTAAGCTTGATTGTTATTAAAATAATTTAACCAGACTCCTGAACTGACTATCAACTCTCACAGGGCTGGCCCGAAGGATTAGGAGGAAATGCCAAGTCTAGGTCATAGGCCAAGAACTGGAACCAAATAGGTCATTTGTATGGTGATGAATGGATGGAAATTACATTTTTATAAATATAGTTTTATATATACTTACCAAGCAATTACATAGCTAACAGCTTACTACCATGGCAGTCCAAAAATTCAAAATTTGCGATGGCGCTACCATCGCTTACGTTGGTGACAAGGACCAGCCCACTATCGGGACTGACAGGTACAATGCAACAGGAAACTTCAATCCGTTTGAGCTCTGATGTCCATGTGTGGGAGGAGGGAAGGCTCCAATTATGTAATTGCTTGGTTAAGTACAGTATACATAAAACTTTATTTTATCATAAAAATGTCATTTTTATAGAAGTGACTTACCAAGCAATTACATAGCTGATTCCACAGTGAGAGGAGGTGGGATACATGGACTTATTCCAATCCAAAACATTAATAAAGATGACAGTGGCTTTGAACTAGAAAGGCTGCTAGCATTGGGTCAATGCTTGTTGTATCCTACCTGGTAAGAGAGCTGCTGCAGGTGATTACTGCCTCTGGTCGGCGCTCATCTTAACCTGTAGAGGGCGTGGCTGTATGGCCAAGAGTCACCCCTACTTTAATGGGTACTTTGCAGCCATGGAAGTTCACCGATGGCTGACAGACAAAAATAGTGCCCTTGCCCTGGTCATAGGCCAGAATAAAATACAACAGTGTCATCTACAACCAAAATTAAAAGCCACCACCCCAACCACTAAAAACTGGCAGGTACTCCAGGTACAGTGTACCCCCCCAGTTTCCTTAAACTCAACAACCTTACAAGGAGAGGAGAAAGTAGAGGGACAGAGAACCCCTTATGCTTCCTCTCCCAACACCATGCCAGCCGCGGATAGAAGGCCCTTGCCTACTAAAGTTCTCGAACGCCGTTTCGACATCCTTAAGGTAATGTGACGCAATAACCGACTTGGACCTCCAGAATGTTGATTGCAGAATAGAAGACAAGGACATATTGTGCCGAAAAGCCAGACAAGTGGCGACGGCTTGAACCTCATGAGCTTTAATGTTCAGGATCGGGAAGACGTCGTCTTGAACCTGAGAGTGAGCTTCTGAAATCAGACTCCTCGGGAAAAAAAGAGAGCATTCTTTGAAAGTGGGCATGAAGGGTTCCTCAACAGAGGTTGTTCGAGGGTCCCCTGATCCTTTCAGTCCTAAGGAGGTAGTACCGCAATGCCCTCACAGGACAAAGAGGGTGCTCTTCCTCCTCTGGCCTGAGAATGTCCACCAAGCTCTAATTGACAGACGAGTGGGGCCAGGGATGGGAAACATCCTCATTCTTGGTGAGGAAACCAAGAGAGGGAGAGCAGATTGCATTTCCTTGTGCAAATCCAACCCTCTCATCTATCGCCTGGAGTTCACTTCCTTGTTTTGCAGTAGCCATCGCTACCAGGAAGAGGGTCTTCTTGGTGAGATTCTTAAGAGAGGTTGAACGTAGAGGTTTGAAGGAGGAGCTCGAGAGCCACTTCAATACGACGTCCAAGTTCCAGGAGACTGCACCAGGCTTCTTTACTTGGGTAGTCTCAATGGATCTGATAGGATTCATGGACAGATCTAGGCCTCTATGCTTGAACACTGAGCGAAGCATCGATCTGCATCCCTTAATCGCAGAGGGCGACAACTTCCTTGTCGTCCTCAAGAAGAGTAAAAAGTCAGCTATCTGGCTCACAGAGGTTTCAGAAGAAGAGATGTTATTCTATCAGCACAATCTTGTGAAAACTGTCCACTTACACTGGTAGAGTCTGCTAGAAGCAGCTCGTCTACATCTAGCAATAGCTTCTGCAGCTTGTCACGAGGCTCCTGACAGTCTGAATCCTGTCAGGGCCAGACGGACAATCCTTGGTGGAACCTGAGGAAGTTGGGCTGTCTGAGCAGCGACTTTTTGTGGAAGCAGCCTCAGAAAATCCACAAGAAGTCGCAGCAGGTCTGGAAACCATTCTTTTTGGCCATATTGGAGCTATGAGTGTCATTGAGACATTTTGATGAGATGTGAACTTGTTCAGCGCCTCTCTGATCAACCCAAAGGGAGGGAAGGCATAGATGTCGAGGCCTGCCCAGTTCAAGGGCATGGCATCCGCTGCCCACGCAAGAGGGTCTTGGACTGGGGAGCGAGAGAGAGGAAGGCTGCCTTCCTCCTGCTATCTGTCAAGCTTGTCTGAATGAGATATGAAAACCTTCCATTGCTGGTCATCCCAATCCTGACACTCTGAGCATGTAACCTTATTACACTCCTGCCCCCTACATTTGTGAGAATCATAAGCAATTTTAACTAGCCTAGTCTTGAAACCATCGGTGCAGTACCGAGCACTAGAAGAACTAGTATGCTGAATCAGTTATAAATTGTTAACCAAAGCTAACAGAATAACTAACATATAAGCCACACAGAACCTGAATACTTCACCAAAAGGGACTGCACAAAACAACCAACATTAGTTGGGAGCAGGCAGAAAACGAATTGAAGTTTCCCGCTGCGCTGTACCTGTTAGTTACGGTAGTGGGCTGGTCCTGGGCACCTACAGTACACAAGCGATGGTAGCGCCACCGCGAAATTTGAATTTTTGGACTGCTGTGGTAGGAAGCTGTTAGCTGTGTAATTGCTTGGTAAGTCACCTATATAAAAATGAAACAATAGGCAAAAACTGTACAAGGCATATGCTTTTACACTGGAATACATGTATGCATTAATTACTTATGTTTCCATGCATACAAAAAAAACTAAAACTCAGAATAAGTAACATTTAAAAAAATTATTATTCATTAAACGCCCTATGGGCTTCTGTTTTTCATTATTTACTTATTTTGATATTTTAGCCATTAAATTAGTGTACAGTTCTTCTTGAATGTTAAAATTGGAATGAATGAAAATGATTTACAAAATTTTCTTCATCGGTTTATTTCCAAAAGTTGATAATTGCTGTTAGTTATATTTTGGACAGTCACATATGTTTGACTGTTATCAACACTTTGCATTCCGAGTACAGTATTCGAGAGGAGGGCCATGTGGACTGTTCGTTAAGTGTCCATTTGTCAAACGAGTATGGCCTATTTGAAGACGCGTCAGAATTTTGTCTCTCTCTCTCTCTTTCTCTGTGATATGATGAACTCCATTTTCCAACTCAGGATTTTGTTTCAATATATGCCATTTATATACAGTGATTGCCCTTGTATATCTTATATAATCACTAATAGGGATGTTTACATTTGCTCGTCACGTGGACTGCTGCTTTATCAGCCTCTTCGTTTCCTTTAATCCCTACTTGGGCAGGGATCCAACATATTTCAATTTTTTTCCATGATTATACAACATGTGGAGTTCAAATTTAATCTACTGTACAAATTATTTTTGGGTCGTAACTTTGAACAGCTTCTGCAGCACTTCTTGAGTCACTAAAAATGGCTTTTACAGTATAATGCTTCCTGAGTTGGTAAAACTCACAAAATTATTGAAAGATATTTGCTCTATAATTTTGATAGCTGTGAAGACTTGAGGCCTTTAGTATGTAAAGAGAACTGATGTGTCTTGGTCTTGGATATAGCTGCATATCCTACTCCACGTTGTAATTTAGACCCATCTGTGCATATTGCATAATGTGAATTTTTGATCTATGGTTTTTTGTCTGGTGTTCTGGGGTATTGAGTAACTTTTTGATGAATTAAGTGTGTGTAAGTCTTTACTTTATTCATAGTCCAATGGGGTGGTAACTTCACTGTTGAATGTACTAGTATATTTATATTCAGTGACTCTAAATATCTATTATTTCTTATTTGGAAAGGAGGTGCATGATTCTTTATAGATATATCCCTTAGATCAAATAGATATTTTGTTTGTGAATCACTTGTCGTGATTCTTAATGCACTTTTCATTGTTAGGAGCTCTCTGTGGAGGAACAGTGGCAGTTCGCTACATTCAACTTGTACAGTGGAGACTGTTGAGGATCTAAGTGCTCCTGTGCATATTCTTTGTCCTTCATTGTGAAAGGGATCTAGTCTTTTCAGTGCTGCTTCTGATGCTGAACCATACACAGTATTTCACTTCCATAATCAGTGATTGATAACACTCGCTTTATACAGTATGGTAAGAGTATGTCCATCAGCTCTCCAGTTGGTGTGTGACAGTTTTTTTAATTAGATTTAGAACTTTTCTATTTTGATTTTTGTAAGTTTAAGCACGAACTAACTCTGTTATTATCAGTGTCACCCTATCTTCATAAGAACTGGTTTAGTACATTATCATTTGGGATGGGTTAGTGTTTATGAAGTCTCTCCAAGACCTCATTTTGAAGTCTTCCTTTGAAGACATCGGCCGAGATATTAAAGATATTAAATCACTTATAAATCATGTTAAGATAAGCCAGTGTCGAATGAAGATGGGGCTCAAAGGAGTATATGGAGCTTAGAATGTAAAGAACTAAAGGTGTGTATGTCAGGAAATATAAAAATTACTTTAAAAATTATGCTGTATGGTCGTTGAGATTACTCCGCTTGGTGATTTTAAGTTCAGAACTCAGCGTCTCGACAAGAATACACTTAACCGCGTGATGGATATTGATTAGCTTGCAATATTCTTTTGAAGTTCTGTGGGAACGAAATTGGAAAAATCTGAAAGCGACGTGTGTTAATTTTCCTATAACAAAATCCTATTGAAGTGTAGTTGGAGGTGGGAGATGGTGTAAAGGTATTGGTAAAATGTAAATTAGATTAGGATTACGTATCTGGATGGAAAGAAATATTTCCTTATATATATATATATATATATATATATATATATATATATATATATATATATATATATATATATATATATATATATATATATATATATATATATATATATATATATATATATATATATATATATATATATATATTGAGAGAAGAATCGATGTTGGAATTGAAATGAATTTTTTCCTTAATCATAAACCTTTTTAGTGGTGTTTTAATCTTTCAAGACTTTTTTTTTAATGTACTGTTGTACCTTAAGTTTCATTTTTTTAATGTACTGTTGTACCTTAAATTTAAAATCTGCCTCGATACCTGAAGACTTTTTCAATCGTTTTAAATCTTTGATATGAAATTCTTAGAATATTTTTTTAAATCCTCTTTTGAAATTTAATTATCAACACATTTTATGACAACAGTTCATTATTTTCTCTCCTTGTTCCACTTGAGAGAAATGAATTTGAAGTTGCTCTTAAAAAACTTACAAGAAATGAATTTGGAGATGTTCTTTAAAACTTAAAAAAGGATGTGTTAAGATCAAGTTCTCAGTAATTGCTGGCAAACAAGTAGGATCGTGGGAAATAACACGTGACAGGGGAAAAGAGACAGCCACCATTCCGTCTATTACACACAGTAGTCTATGGCGATGGTAGTCAAGTGTGTGTGTGTGTGTGTGTGTATATATATATATATATATATATATATATATATATATATATATATATATATATATATATATATATATATATATTGTTGCATCTTTGCCCATTTATTTATCATGGACAGGATGGTAAAACGTAGCTTCATGATTTAACATTAAATATATTTCTATTCATTCGTTCTCTTTCACTAATACGGTACTGGAAAAGTGGTAGTAAATGAAATTGAAAATACAGGGGAAGGAACGTCAGCAATGCGCATCAGCGCTTCAAAATGTTCTAAATTAGGCCCTTTTTTAATATTGCGATATTACACGAATATGATTGTTAGATATCTGAAATCAATTGTAGATATTGTAATAGAGAGACGAGCTAGAAATCACAAGTAGGAAATGAGCAAAAAGCTGAAATACAGTAGTCCTCATACAAAGAAATCAGTGTACAGTTTGGTATTGTAGAGGTCACTGCTGACCCACTGATCATGGTATGTTGTATTGTCACCAGGATTGAGTAACCATGCAAAATTTCAAGTCCACTGGACGAAGGGAATAGGTCGAAAATTGAGTTACAAGTTTTGACCCAAATGGACAGACACAAGTCAAGTTAAATAAAAGCGTGTAACAACTGACATAAAGCAAGCAAATAGAATCCTTCCACGCGTGTGCTTGTTCCTGGGTGCATGTAAGTCTTGCCTTTATTGGTTGTCCTTTCAAATGTACAAGGCATGAACACATTGTAAACATTGCACAACACAATGTGAACATTGTAGTTACAGAAATTTCATACATAATGCAAAAGGTATTGTATTATAATTGTGGCATTTGTCTACACACAATAAGGTGAACAGTAATCTCATATCACAAGGTCTGATGTTAAAGGTTCTATATAAAAAGTCCAAGAAATTGAGTGTAATTCAGCTTTTTTAGACTTCAAAACTGCCTGCAATATAAACTCTGTTCCTCTGACTTGTAGTTTTAACTGTCGTCAAGTTTCACTGCATAAATACCAAAAGTTAATAATGATTACTTGACCCTATTTTTACATTCTGAATTTCTCAAACCTGGGCACTTGGGCCTATATGAGAAATAGTTAATGTATCTGGAGAAGAGATTTACAGATTGACTGAAAAAAAAACACAGGAAGTTGGAGTATATGTATAGTCCTTGCCTTTAGTTGTCCTTTCAAAGCAACACACACACATATATATATATATATATATATATATATATATATATATATATATATATATATATATATATATATATATGTGTGTGTGTGTGTGTGTAGAAAATCTCATTCTTAGCCTTCTGAAAATAATTGAAGCATCCGAACAAAAGTAGCAGCTAAGGATCCCAGAAAAAAAAAATTGTCGAGAAATATATAAAGATAATGGAGGGATTGCGGTGAACTCTCCTGAATCACGCATCCTTGTATCTCGAGAGGGTGGGGAGTGGGTGGGTAGATAGGATATTGCCCCAGCATCCCCCCTCCCCTACTCCCATGCGGCGAAGTACTCTCTAGGGCCTCTCTCTCTTTGCCGTGACATGAATAATGACTGTGGGCTTGGTAACGAGGTATGTATTCTCTCTCTCTCTCTCTCTCTCTCTCTCTCTGAAATAAGTGGCTTTTGGCCTAAAATCTGTATTCCAATCTAATGTTGAATATTGCTTCAGAATTTCTCTCTCTCTCTCTCTCTCTCTCTCTCTCTCTCTCTCTCTCTCTCTCTCTCTCTCTCTCTCAATAAAGGTTCGAAAGTAACAGATATTTATTCTTCGTCACTTTTAGTACTGATATGTTTTAAAACACCTAATCACTGAGGTCGCATTATGAAAATAGAAAAATTTATAATTGGTTAAAATGTGACCCATTTTCCGAAGAATGAATTGATAGCCTGACCTACTTCCCGTGATGTGATGTATCAGAAGTTTTAACTGAGTGGAACAGTGTTTGTGAACTTCAAAAGTCAAGGACTTTGGAGAGAGAGAGAGAGAGAGAGAGAGAGAGAGAGACTTAACTTTTAAAGGTCGTAGTGTTTATGGAGCCAGTGTCTAAACCTCAGTAGTGAAGGTCTTCATGGAGATGCACGTAGTCTGAATTTCAGAGGTCACAGTATTCATGGAAACAGTCTGAATCTCAAAGGTGAAGGTCTTGGTGGAAGTGCAATCTGAACATGGAAACCGAGATATTCACGGAACCTTAGAGATTCTATACTTTGTAGTTCAAGGTTAAGGTCTTCATGAAGACAGAGATTCTGAACCTCAAAGATCAGGACCTTAATGTGGTCAGAGGGGAGTCTTATCCTTGAATTGTGAACATCAAGGAATCTTAACCCCAAAGGCTAATGTTATGGTAATGTAGAGATAGGATCCACAAAAGTCAAGTTCATGTGGTCACATGGAATTTTAAACCCTGAGGATGAAGATTTTGGTGGAGTCAGAAATATTTGACCTCAAGGTCTTCATGACAGTCTTGTCCAGGACTTAAAAAAAAATTGGTTGGGATGTAAAAGTGGAAAGGTTCCATGAATTGGGATAAAAAGGAAGATAATCTCAAAGAACATACCATCCCAGCAAAATAAACATAAGTTGTGGTGGCGACCAGCTTCAGAATCCATGATTTTCTCTCAAACACACTTCTGAGTACATGACCCACATTTACTTGAAATAGAAGCGATCAGACGGAGTGGCTTTATAATGTATGGATGAGATTAAAATGTCAGTTACGAAACCTTTTCCAGGTAATAAAATGTCACTGGGTGCCATTTTAAGTAAAGGTATTTGAAGGTCGATGCCTCAATCTTGAACATCGTGTAAGGATTTGTTGTACTGCGTATAAATATAATCACTGATATGTATACATCAAGCTTTTTATGTATATAGCTGAATGGTCTTGAATGTCGACTGGAAGTCGTCGTGGGTACTGTCAGGTGTTCGAGTCACTTCCGTACCAAACCATTTATCACTTATAGTTCTGGGAACTATACAGTAAGTGATAAATGTTTCTGAAGTCCCTGGTTAGTGTTCTGAGTTGGATATTAAACATTTTTAGCCTGATGTTTGTATATAAAGTGTCATGGTGATGTAAAAATTTATATGTATATGTATTATACGTACACATATATATATATATATATATATATATATATATATATATATATATATATATATATATATATATATATATATATATATATATATATATATATATATATATATATAAATGGATGTATGTATGTTCTAGTAAACTCTGAAATGCATTAAGCAATTTTAACCAGACTTGGTATACATATGACTTACTATCTGGAAAAGAATACTGTGGGGGCAAGACATCACTGGCACCAAAGGTGGTAGTGGTGGAAAGGAGTGACATGTAAAAATAACCAAAAATGATAGTGTCTGATCCATAGTTTTCGAGGTTGCTGAGGTGAATGGTGACATTCCCGATTCCCGACGCCTTTCAAGTCAAAGTTCAGCCCCGATAGGAAATGGGTGGGTGAGAAAGGGTGAAATATAAAATGTGAAAAATGCTTGGCTATGTAATTGAAGCAACTATCTTAACAGGAAAGGGGAGAGGGAGAGGAAGTGAGAAAGAGAGTAGAGGGGACGTTAGGGAGGAGAAAGAGGAAAATAGTGAGGAGAGTTGGTGAGAGAGAGACTTTATTGGTCGTCATTCAAAGTATTCCAGGGCAGTGCGTGATTGGTCAGCTAGTATATATATATATATATATATATATATATATATATATATATATATATATATATATATATATATATATATATATATATATATAATATAAAATTTTTGTGGTTGGGTGGGTTGAGCGCTTGATATTTCTCGAAGATGGTTATTATTTAAGATTAAATTTTTCGGGGGTTATCAACTATTGGTCATTTATTTACATTTTTTCTGTAGTCTCTCCTTCCATCGTTAGTTAATTATGATAGAAAAGCCTTGAACTCCAATTATCCGGTTCCTCGGACATCGGCAGTGAGTGAGAAAATGTGGCAAACGTTTATTGTACTTTACAGTGAACATTTTCTACAACTTGTAAATAAAATTGTCAGTCTAAAATTCTATTCACAATTTGTGAATGAAAAGTAGTTGGTAGGCCAGGTCGATGCTACGTGAGTCTCTCTCTCTCTCTCTCTCTCTCTCTCTCTCTCTCTCTCTCTCTCTCTCTCTCTCTCTCTCTCTCTCTCTCTCTCTCGTATCATTATTTGGTGAAAACATTTTCTCTCGAATAGGGAATAATTTCAAGCATGGTCAAATATGAAGTTTCACAGTTATTGGTATTTATGTGATCATTTTCATATAATATTCAGTTGGTTTGGTCCTGGTGATGAGAATAGTATTAATGCCACAGTATAATTTTCGTCATAATCATTACCTGAAGAAGAACACGTACTACCAACGCTCATTTCACAGAACATTAAAAAGTTTTCCAATTTCCTTTTTGCTCTTAAAACTCTTCTGAAGCCTTCCCCCTTGATAGGGGTAGAGAAGACAGTTTGCGTTAACATGAAGGCGGTTTCATGAACACTCAAACGAAACCGCTTGGAGAATTTTGATGGGGCATTCTCCTACGCCCAGACGTAGCCAGGGATCGTTATAAAGGTTATTGTTTTCGGGATAGCCTTAGACTCCTAAATTGAAAATCCTGCTCCCTACTTTATTAAATTTCGGAGTTTTAGCCAGTACCTTGATTGGTTCGTTGGCAATTACTACTCACGGATTTCTTTAATGGCTAAACTTGGTGCACGGTTTGACCGAATTGGTTTTGGGGTCGTTTCTGTAAGATTCTGGCAGGAAATTGGGTGAAAGTCTGATTGCTGTCAGGCTGTTTTGTGTTGGAGACAACGTTTGTTGCACTGGTTAATCTGGGAGGGGTCGTTCTCATGAAAAATTCCCCATAGGGGCTAGCGTCATCAGTACACCTCATGCGGCGCACTGTATGATTTACTTAAGGTCTTTGCGGCATCCCTTCGGCCCCTAACTGCAACCCGTTTCATTCCTTTTACTGTACCTCCATTCATGTTATCTTCCATTTTCCTTTCCACCCTCGCCCAAGAATTGTTTCTTAGTGCAACTGTGAGGTCTTCCTGCTGTTAACACCTTTAAAACCCTTTTTATTAACTTCCATTTCAGCGCTGAATGCCCTCGTGGGTTCCAGCGCTTGACCTTTGGCCAAATTTTAGGTTTCAATTTTCAGTTCGATAAATAGTGCAATAGATCACTGGCTGCCAGGCTTGCCCTGAAATTATAGGCCATGGAAATTGAAATGAAAAAGTGAGTTGACAAAAGTACCCATTTAGTGAGAGGTTAATTATACGAAAGGTAATTTACTTGTAAAATTATTAATTAATTTTGTACTCACAATTTTATAAATATATTAAACTCCCGTGAAAATGTTAAAAGAAGTATTCTACATGAAGAAATATGTTTTGATATTACAAAGATAGCTAGGATTATTTTCATGATAAAACCAGGAGAATTGCAAATTACAATCGACAGGCTTCAATCTCCGCCATTTACTTCGGAACGAAGAATTGACAGGCGATGCCTTGCATGCAATACACGTTTTGCAATTGCCAGATCAGGCACGCATTTTCTATGATGTTTCGAATTGGCGTTTCTCTCTTATTTGCTTACTCCGATCTCTCTACAGTTCCCGATATGTTTACCCCGAGTAAATAACAGGTTGGAAGGAATGAAGGATTCACGCGAATTCGAAATTTTGCAGATGGGAATTGTTGAATTCAGTGGCCTCCAGATTGGCCTTATCCATTGCATTGAAGTCGAATCGAAGTAGAATTTTGATCTGACGGTTTTAGGGATTAGTAGGAAGGTTCCCCATTTTAAATGTTCGTTTTCATGGGAAGGGAAAGATTGCAGTAAGAACTAGACAACATTTTCTCTTGAAAGTAAGTGCTTGAAATATTTTATTTTCGATGAAATCGTTTCTTCCAAAGAAAAAATTTCTGTAATTCATTCAACAGAAACTCCGGGAACGACGAGTCTTAAGGTTTTGAAGGGCTGCGTTAGACGCGGGGCGGGGTGGGGGTGGGGGGAGGCTAGTCAAAGCACCCCTCAAAATCAGTTGTAATTAATTTTGATGTACATCAGACAAGCTAATGAAAAAGAGTTCATTTAGCCACAGTCATTGCAGATATGTATTTCTTAAATTGCAGGTCTCCTGTAAAGAGGGTTTAAGATGTATGCATAATGCTATTTAAATGTGATTGGTTCCCCACTTTGGGGCAGTCTAAGACCATCTTTGCAGGAGAGTTGCAACTTGAGAATATATATCTGCAATGACTGTCGCTCAGTGAACTCTTTTTTTTTCATTAGTTTGATTGATGTATGTCAAAGTAATTAAAATGATTTTAAGAGGTACGTTGACTAGCGCCCCCCCCCCTTCCCCGTCTAACGCAGCCCTTCCAGAACTTGAAACTCTGTTGACTGTACACAAGTTTAAGCTTTCATATCTTTTGTACGCGAGATGTAATACAAATCTCTGCTAGCTCCCGGACTAGCAAGGGTGGTTACAGTTTGAGGAACCTGTGATGATATATTAGCCGAGGTATAGTGAACTAAATATGAAACGATAATAGTGGCTTATTTTTTTGGTAATATGAAAATGTCACGGTGCATTTAACATATATATATATATATATATATATATATATATATATATATATATATATATTATTGTGTGTACATACATACATTTACACAGCAGTTCAGTAGAAACACATTCAGAATTAAATAATTGTCGAGGATTTTCCAGGGAAGCAACACCGAAAGCTACGGTTCCATTATAAAAAGAAAAAAAGATACGATACTCAAAAGAAGTCATTCCTTTACCATCCCAGAGACACGCCTGTAAAAAAAAGAAACATTATATACAGACAGATAAATAATAAATCAGAATAGACTGACTTTCTGAAAACTTCCGAATTAAACCCAACACCCCTTTTCTAGAACGGAGAGAAATTTATACAGATACTTTCGCCAGGAGCTTTGAACACACTAGTGTTTGACGGTGGACGTTTGTTTGAGTTTCAGCTCTCCACGCCCAATTAAACTCGGCCGTCGGTTGTAAAAGTGTGTAAAAGAGCCGTGTTTGTTATGTTTCACTGCGTTCGCATCCGCTTGTTGTTTACGGAAAAAGGGACGGGTTGATGCTGAAGGTTTTGTTAGGCCGGAGCTTGAAATAGGTAGGGGACGGGGTTTTTCTGGTCCTTTTTTTTTTTTTTTTTTTGCACGTTCGTTGCCCCGTAGAAATGGGTTAGGTGGTATTTTACTCTATGTATATATGTATGTATATATATAATATACATATACATATATATAATATATAAATTTTATCACATACACAGTTGTTCTGTGCATTAGTACAATTACTAACAGGGACCTCATTCAAACTGGATGGTATCCAGTGGAGATATTTATTAAAAAAAAGTTACAAGCTTTCTAGGACAAACTTGAGAATGAGGACTATTTGTCCTAGAAAGCTTGTAACTTTATTTTTGAATGAACATCTCCACTAGATACCTACCATCCAGTTTGAATGAGGTCCTGTTACTATATAAACACCAAGAAGCAACACCAGTAATAAAACAAGTACTACTATCACTGGAGAATATGTAATGGTGTACCCCAATACTTGACCTGTTTAACATATATATAAAAATAACAACAATAATAAGATGAACGTTTAATCATCCATGTAAATTAGGAAATTCGCCGTGCAGACTTGGAATCTGAAATATGAATGTGAATGAACTGAAACATTGGCTTATCAGAAACACACCTTTATTATTATAATATATACTGCATATATGTAAAAACACATGTGCATTTACATATACATATATAATATATATATATTAAATAGTAAAGGTGTGTTTCTGATAAGCCAATGTTTCAGTTTATTCACAGTAACAATTTATACTCAGATTCAAAGTCTTCCTGGTGAACTTTCCTAATTTACATGGATAATTAAACGTTTATCTCATTATTTTTCCAGTTTTTTTATTTCTTAAACCGGTCAAGTATTGGGGTACGCAATCCTATATTTTCCAGTAATAGTCGTATTTGTTTTATTGCTGGCGTTGCTGCTGAGTTATTTGTGTACCCCTCTATATCTGCAAACGTAACTCGCATATGACCGAAAAAATATTGCTTGCAATGCCTTCGAAAAATATTGCCGTGATCATTATGAATATTCTTCGGGGAAATAACCCCGAGATAAGGTATCATCTCCTCACGGGAGTGATAAGCATCTTCGTTGCATGAGAGAGAGAGAGAGAGAGAGAGAGAGAGAGAGAGAGAGAGAGAGAGAGAGAGAGAGAGAGAGAGAGAAAATCTCATTCTCGAGGCATAGAGGGGGACTTGGCAGTATGATTAGCATGGTAACAACCTTAACATGATTAACTCTTGGTGCAAGTTGATAGGGAACTTTTTCCGCTCGTTGCCTGGGCGACCATTCACAACTGTGTGTTTTGGATGCTTAGCCATCTTGCTGCGCTCGCGCGCTCCGTTCAGCGTTCTTCGTAGTTCGCGTTTCCTTCGAGTCATAGACTCTCTCTCTCTCTCTCTCTCTCTCTCTCTCTCTCTCTCTCTCTCCTTGATTTATCCTATCATTTGATTCCACCGCTTACATTTTTGTTGGCTTGTTCATAATTTCAGTTTGCATTTCCTTCTAGTTCTCTCTCTCTCTCTCTCTCTCTCTCTCTCTCTCTCTCTCTCTCTCTCTCTCTCTCTCTCTCTCTCTCTCTCGTTTGCTACTGATTTCTCCTGTCAATATGGTTTCACGTCTTGTATTTTTCATTTACATGTTTTGCAATTAATCTAGCATAATTTTTATTTTTGAAAATTCAACTTAATTAAAATATATGTAAAATAAATATAAGTAACAACAAACCCTTTGGGCCAGCCCCGCAAGAGCTGATAATCAGGCCAGTGGTATGGTAAAACTATTTTAATAACAATAATAACCATAATCATAATTTCAGATAATTCTTGATTTTCATTTTGAGAACTGGATTCAGAGCCATCGAGCTGGTTCCCTGAATAAAGATTCCCTCCAATAAAACAACTTAGTGGCCGCTGCCACATCCGTACTTCACGTACTGAATTGTGAACGAGAACCCTCTTTGCATAAATGAAACTAATGCAACGCCTGCTAAATTGTGGATGGACCCCTGTGCATAAGTAAGACATGGGATCTCTCCCAGATAGTGACCCCAAGGATTTTCGCAGGTCGTTAATTATGACTGATATTTCTTTGGGGTCATTATCTTTATGATACTTAGTCTTTTGTTTATGTTTTGGGGTCATTATCTTTATGATACTTAGTCTTTTATGTTTTGACGGTCATCCCCAACGGGCTTGTACTAAACACGCCGCAAAGGTGGACACATACCGGGTTAAAATTTTTGGGGGGTTGCTATCTAGGAAAGATCCAAAAAAATGCACAAAAACTGTATCTCATTCGATTTCGCGCTTCCTGGCTCCTCTTTCTTGCCCTCTGTTCCAGCACTGTGTAGCACACTTTAAGGCTTGGCACTGGAATACCCAGCTCTGTATTCATCTCAGTGCCAAGAAAAAAAAATGGAGATTAGGCCTCTTGGGGACACTCCATTCAAAATATTAAAAACGAGCCGTGAAAGGTACCTCATGGGTGGTCAGGAAATTCTTTCACATTAAGGGAAAAGTTTGATTTTATATATATATATATATATATATATATATATATATATATATATATATATATATATATATATATATATATATATATATATATATATATATATATATATATATATATATATATATATATATATATATATATATATATATATATATATATATATATATATATATATATATATATATATATATATATATATATATATATATATATATAATGTGTGTGTGTTACAGGGAATCTGTGAAATCCACGAAATCCCTGGGGATCAGATGTCCCCAAATGCACTTTTTGGTACCCCAGGGGCTAGTACTAAGCACGGCGAAACAGTGTAGGTGAATCACTGTTTCGCCGTGTTTAGTACCAGCCCCTGAAGGGTCAAATGTTTCTAAGCTAATTGATCATTTTACAGATTTCCCTTGGGACCTCTGATTTCTGGTATTCCCTGTGACATACATATCTATCTTGTCTATCTACCTGGGTATATATATATTTGTGTGTGTAACTGAATCACGAAGATATGGAACGTGATGAATGCATAAATAAAGGCAGATGCCACGAAGGAAAATGAAACAGAGAGGTTGCTAGGCCTTTCAACGCAACGGTTATCAGTCTCTCTCTCTCTCTCTCTCTCTCTCTCTCTCTCTCTCTCTCTCTCTCTCTCTCTCTCTCTCTCTCTCTCTCTCTCTCTCTCTCTCTCTCTCTCTCTCAGTATACAGACTCTTACCTTCCTGAGTTGTTGTAGCGTAGATCTTCTCACCCTTCTCTTTTGCGCATAAACTCGCGCGTTCTGGAGTGATATTGCAGATTCTCTCTCTCTCTCTCTCTCTCTCTCTCTCTCTCTCTCTCTCTCTCTCTCTCTCTCTCTCTCTCTCTCACCGTTGTGTGTTTGTGTACAATAAAGCATCCTCTTCATAAAGACTGTCTTTTCCCCTGCACTCTCTCTCTCTCTCTCTCTCTCTCTCTCTCTCTCTCTCTCTCTCTCTCTCTCTCTCTCTCTCTCTCTCTCTCTCCCCGTTTGCGTGTGTAAAGCAAATCACCCTTTTAATAAAGCCTATCTTTTGCCATGCATGCTCTCATTTATTGAGGCCTCACTCCGTTTCGTCGTTCTTTTTCCGGAATGATTTCAGGCCCATTAGCTCCCTTTGGCGCCCCCCGCCCCCTCCGCCCCCTCCGCCCCAGCTGAGGACGCGGTGCGGTGGGTCAAGAATCCGCACACTGACGATGGCTGGGGCACGTCGTGGACAAGTCTCCCAGAGACTTCCAGTGTGAGCCCTGCGCTCGTGGTTGGTGGGTGTAAGCGCTCCCAGTTCCCCGAAGAAGGTATCGCCCTTCGCGCACCTCGGCTTCGAGTTGACCACCGCGATGAATTTAGAGACGCTGTTTACTTTTATATCTCGATGAATCTGCAGAGACGTTGATTACGTTTATATTAGTGTGCTTCTCGCTTTAATATTCATCGAATTGGCAGCGTCGTCGGTACAGATTGAAAGTTGTTTTAAAACAAAGGTATCGCTCGTCGCTTAGCTCGTTTTTGGGTTGTCGTCTCGAATTTACGAGACGTTGATTATTACGTTCATATTAGTGGTGCTTCTCTCGCTCTTGATGTATTTCGAATTGAAAGTTATTTTAAAACATAACAGGAGTTTAATTTAGAAGAGATGAACTTGCTTCATGAATAAATGACAATCTTGCTTTCAGATTATTTCGCAGTAATGAAACAAAGTTTGGCAGAAAAATTTTCGAGAAAATTGCAATGAATGTTTATTAGGCTAACTGACGAGTTAATTAATGTTATATTAAGAAGTAATGATGAAGCACTGCCTGACTGGAAAACAACTTAATAAACAGTTTCTGACAGACAAGCGTGACTGACAGTTTTTTTTATATTTTTACATTTCATGATTCGCATTGGTTTCCAAGACGAAAAACAAAATTGAATATTTCCTCAAAGTTGTTTCCGAAGGAGGCATTCTCGATTTGTGTGATGCATAATTCATGTTGCTCCATATAAAAAAATACGCTTCGTAAACTTCCTTATTTGACTCCGGTATATCAAGAAAAGTTGTCAAGTTTGATGTTTTCTAACTGATTCTGTTTTTATTTGCGTGTTTTTTTCTAATTGATTTTGTTTTGTATTTGCGTCATTGTGATGCTAAGACTTGAAAAGTTTATGATGCAGTGATACGTAACTGATTTACACAGGCAAGGTTTTTTTTTTCCTTTTTTTTTACAAACATGTTTTCAGCGATTCAGATGAAAAAGTCATGAATTTTTCTTGCTGATATTTTATGCTATCATACTGAGAATGTGCTAGAAATTTACTGATGCTGTGATGCATAATTTCCATCGGTCAGGAAAGGATTCTTCCAGATTTGTGTGCATACGTGTTCTAGGGACGAGTGCAATTGTGTACTGGCTATAATGATGGTAAATCCTGAGTAATATTTTCCTAGCATTGTTACGGAAATGTTTCATAAGACATGAATATATATAAAAAAATTACATTTATATTGGTTTTTATTAACCATGAAAGAAAAATCGTTAGTTGACTTTTTGCTTTAAAAACGCAATAAGAAATGTAATGTTCAACAGTAAAATGAAATCGTCGGGTATAGTATTTCCCTTTCAGAACCAAAGATACTTGATTTATTGGACTTGGGAAAAGTATAAAGGAAACTGCAAGGTAATTATCAACATTGAAAACAGTTTTTATTTTACTTTCTCATTACACTCTCACTTTTAAAAAAATAAATTGTGCAAACAATGTGATTCTTTTAATGACGAAAATTGAATTAATATTGTATCTGGATTAGGTGTTGTTTTAGATATCGGGAAATAGCTTTGTTAATACTCTTGTCAAGGAATGAAAAAAAATTGTAAAAGAATTTTTATTTCAAGTGTTTCAGTTTTGTATTAATTTTCTGTCGTTTAGATGAATACGGGGATAGTAACTTGTAGTTTTAATTTTTGTAAATTATTGTAAAGGTTAAAAAGTTCTTGACTTGCCTTTTACAGTTTTCCATTTTTAAAAAATATGTTTTGTTTTTCCTCAGGGCTTTTCGAAATTAGTGGAACATTTTTGATTCTTGTTTTTGAGTATCTTTCATATAATGTCTTTTATAAAGTGGTTGTATCGATATTCTTGTATGAAGTAGTATTTATGTACATTTTACTGAATATTCACATTCTTATATATAATAAAAAGGTTATGCTTCTATAGTCTTGTATCAAGCAGTATATATTATTTATATTTTACTGAATATTTCAACTCATTGAAATTCAATACCTCTTCACTTCCTTGTATGAATTATTTATACAACGATTTTATTCAATACAATTAAGTGCGTTTGATCTCGCTCCCTCACTTTTATATAGTTATTTTCTGTCCTCATTATTATCCAAGTTTCTCGTTCCCCGATCGTGAAAGCATTGGAGGTGGGAGGAGTTAGGGGGTGTGAGGGTGGGAGGGGTAGGTACTTTAGGAGAAGGGGAGGGGGAGAGAACGTTCTATTTTCAGGAGAAGCGTCGAGAGAGAGAGAGAGAGAGAGAGAGAGAGAGAGAGAGAGAGAGAGAGAGAGAGAGAGAACCCAGACGCCATTCTTTGTGTCTGGTGTGTTACTCTTTGCTGTGGTTAGATTTCGTTTTTCCTCCGGACTGCCTGGGATCTCACGGGTCCTGTTTCGTGGTTTGTTTGTTTGTGCTTGTTTGGTTCGTTCCTGCTTGGTTTGGTGGTGTTTTTTTGTTTGGTTTCTGCTATTTATTCCTGTTGTATTTTGTTTGTGTCTGTTTGGGTAGTCCCTGATTTGTTTGGGTACTTTTTTTTTGTGTGAATTATTTTTGGTTTTGTTTTGATTCTCTTCTGCAAGTTGATTATTTGCCATGGTTTGAACTCGTCTTTTTGTCTTTTGTTATAATTTTCATCCTCGCATTTAATTTGTTAATATAGTTTTTGATTTTCATTTTATATTTCGCCATTCATATTTTACTTTTTGTGTTTACACATTTTATTTCCCCCTTTTACTGTTATTTTTATTTATTTTTTTTTTGCCTTTCAGTGTTTTTGGGCCTGTTTTCGCTTTTCAGCAGACAGCTCTAGTCTTGGTTAGCTGTTGTGCGCTTGTAAGTGCTGTTGTTTTATTTAATTTTTATTTTTGTTTATTTATTTATTTTTTTTGCATTTTTTGTGTCTGGGTAGGTGTCATTTGGTTATATTTTTCATGTCTTATTACCTTTTTCATAGGGTTATATTTATCATTTTTCTATTGCTTCTATAAAAATTGCTTTTCTTAGACATATGCGCTCCTTAGTTAAGCTAATGACATACGTGACCAGCATTTGTTTCCGTTACCTTCTGTTGTCTAAGGCTAGATTTTGCCTGTTCAGACATTTTCTCCTGTTAGTTTCTGGGTTACGAAATCTGTCGAAAATCAAACGCTGAGTTTTCCTCTGTTTTGCCGTTGTTATGTCAGTATTGTTCTTTCCTTTGTCTCTCTTGATGTGCATTTTCCATGGTGTTGGAACTGAACTCACAAAGACGTTTTGCAACTGCCAAAAAGATAAAAAAAAAAATCGAATCAAAAAGCGTGATGCCAAGGGACTGTGACAGTGTTTTGTGCTGGGAACTGATCGATGTGTATTTTATCCGGGCTGGAGAAAGGCAATCACAGCGTAGTTTGGAATGGGAAATCTTTATTTATTTATTTAATTTTATTTATTGGGAATGTCCTTTGTACTGCGACGGGTCGTCTCTGTTGCAAGGGTCTCCTTATTTATTTATTTATTTTATTTACCTATTAGGATTGTTCTCTTTACTAAAGGGGAGTACCCTTTATTGCAAGGATCACCTTGTTATATATAAAGTGTTTGCCTTTCATTGCAAAGTTGCCTTTATTGTAATGGAATATTTGTTATGACCAGTAGCAACTTTTGCATAGGTCATTTTTTATGTTGCAAGAACTCCATTTTCTGGAAAGGGTAATTTTTCGGTATGGAATACACATTATAAAATGGCGTTCTTGTATTGGAAGGTTCTTCCACGAAGTGATCTCATTTTTTTATTACTCTTCTTTATCAGAAGAAATTTAATTATGAAGAGTTGTTGATTTTGTAGACCTTTTGATTTGGAGTCATATTATGGAGGCTGCAGTATGGTTTTTTATTTTGAGGATTTTTAAAAAAACTGTTTCCATCATGAGGACCCCTACACCCATTATACACTTCTCTTTGATTCAAACCGCTCATCATTTTTTAAGATTCATGTGTATTTTTAAGATCATTGTCATAAAAAAAATCATATTCATTGTAGGCACTTCATTGAATAGGTCTTCTTTATTGTGAATGTCATTATCATTATAATGATGTTCAGCTTGAGATGCTCTTCAGTTCAAGGGTCACATTTTTAATGGATATGTTTTTCTGAGGGTCATCCTGAAACCATTTTCATTTTGGGCATCTGTATTTTGAAGGTCATGTTCATTGTAGCAATCTTATTGAGGCTCTGTCCATCATTATTTTAATGACCACATTTACTGAAAAGATCAATTTTACCATGAGGACACCTTTTAATCTTGAGGAGTCTTTGTTTTGAAGAAATTCTTATATATAGGGTCATTCTCATTGTGAATCGCCGTCAGTGCACCTCATCCGGTGTACAGTAGGCATTACTAAAGTTTCTTTGCGGCGTTCCATTTGGCCCCTAGCTGCAACCCCTTTCATTCCTCTTACTGTACCTCCGTTCATGGTATTTTTCTTCCATCTTGCTATCCACCTCTCCTAACAATTGATTCATCGTGCAATTGCTTTGAGGTTTTCTTCGTGTTACGCCTTTCTAACCTACCTAATCACAATTTCCTTTCCAGCGCTGAATGACCTCATAGGTCCCAGTGCTTGGCCTCTGGCCTAAACTCTATATTCCAATTCCATTGTGAATGCTGTGTGTTGAACATAGAGAGAGACGTCTGCCTTGAGAACGACATCAGTCGTTTTTGAACCCCTCTTGGAAATCGGCTGTATTTTGAAGGGTGTCTATAAATCGTGAACCGCTGTTTTGGGGGATTTCATATTCTTGAACGGTTGTTTGGGGGATTTCATATTCTTTAACGGTCTTGTTCAAAAAGTGCTCTTAATTATTTATGCCCTCCTTAGATTTGTACTCTAGTGCTTTGAGAGTTCTCTCTCTCTCTCTCTCTCTCTCTCTCTCTCTCTCTCTCTCTCTCTCTCTCAATTTATTGCCTACACCAACATCTAGGTTTTTTCTCTTATTTTATGGCCAGTGTTTGTATTGTTAATTGTTTATAATATTCTCTCTCTCTCTCTCTCTCTCTCTCTCTCTCTCTCTCTCTCTCTCTCTCTCTCTCTCTCTCTCTCTCTCTCTCATGTGACATTATTCATTTTGATGGTCATCTTTATATGGTGGGGGTTTTTTAACTCTATATATCTTTTATTTGATGGACCTAGACATTGCGACGCCAGTTTTAGTAACCATTAATCAGTCAATCAATCTTTTATTTGATGGTCCCGCTTTATTTCCCATAACTTCCATTTTCATTAGCCCTAACTTTCTTCCCTCCTTTTCTTCTTTATTATTTTCTTTCTTATTTTCTTATTTTCCTCCTTTTCTTTCTTATTTTCTTTACTGCATTCATTCCCTGGATTTTCCTTTTTGCGGTTTCTTTGATGGAACAAATGTCGTTTTCATGAACAAGGAAACAAGCGTTTCTGCTCGTGGTATCAACCTTGTCCAGAGAAATTTTTGGCTGTATTAGCGGACTCTCTCTCTCTCTCTCTCTCTCTCTCTCTCTCTCTCTCTCTCTCTCTCTCTCTCTCTCTCTCTCTCTTCCTTTTTATATTTTTATCGAAATCTTATGAAGACAAAAAGTGGCTATTAATTTCCAAGATCTTTTTGAACCTTTTTTTTTTATGAAATTTCATGATGACCAAAAATATCAATATTATTCTAGTATTTATTTTTTTTTTATTTATGTACATCCTTATTCTCTTTGCTAACCTTTTATTTGTTTATGAAACCTTTTAGTCAATTCCAGCAGTGGTTTCCTTTCAAGTTGAAAATAGACTTGATATTCTGGTTCAAAAAGTTTCATATATGTATCGAATTTTTTTTTAATGAAAAATTAGCATTACTTTTTTTTGAGCATAATTCTTGCACAGTATCCTTTTAAACGATGTAAGAAACAAAACTGGTTTAACTAAGTGGCTGTATTGTAGTGGCGAGGGTTACCTCTGTACTCTTATGCTTTTAAATGCCTAGGGTAACACTCTGGTTTCAAGCCTTGAAATCCCAAAAGAAAAGAATGAAGAAGTTCTCTTGTCGTGGCGGGATTTGAAACACATCCAAAATATTGGGACACAGAAGTATGGAGGTCGGTGCGACCACAGTGAAGCATAGGGTTGGTTACTGTGGCCTACAGAATCTTTATATTAATGTAATGATATACAAATGATTACATTGCGTATGTTTACGTGAAGGCTATTTTCGAGACAGGTTCATTACTCTTAAGTGCCTTGTTATTTTCACGTGAAGTGATTCTAGATAGAAACGTACTCGTCAGAAGCTATGTTTATTATCTAAACATCGCCTAGTGAAAGATTATCAGGAGCGAAACTGGAATGGGAATCGTGCTCTCCATCTTGTATAATGCAGTGGATTCCGTGGTGTATTGCCCATGAATTTTGTCAATTTTTCTCCAGTACAACTACGTAAGGAGAGGGTCTTTGATTTTTGTACTTATTGTTTGACTGACATCTCCATGCCGTTTTCTGTGTTCGTCACATAGTAACGATGTCAGTCCTTTTTTAACTGCCTCTCGCGGTGATAGCGTAGCCTACTCAAGAGTTCGTGGATAAGAACAAGTTGTGATTAGCCAGTTTCATTCTCTTTCTTATTTGTCATTTTCATAATTTTTCTCCTTCTAAATAAATCGTTATTCTCTATCGTGCTGGGAACAGTCTTCGTTCTACTTTTTTTTTTTTCTTTTTTTTTTTTTTAGTTTTGCCGTCTTCGTCCTTAACTACTAGGCACCTTCCTGATCTCTATCGGCTCGTTAACTGGTTCTGTCCTATCCCCGCGTCGTGATGTTCTTCATTTTCTGCTTATTAACTTGCAGGCGACTTCCTGTTCTCTATCGGCTCGTTAACTGGCTCTGTCCTATCCCCGTGTCGTAGTGGTCTTAATTTCCTTCCCCCTCTTACCCAACTTCCAGCTTACGTGTGATCCTTAGTCAGGTGGGAGACTGTCTTTGTTCTGTCCCTCCCGCATTAAAAGTCGATACTCAGAGGCGAGAGGAAGTTGGACAGCTCTCCAGACACACTTGTCGCCATCCGTGATGATATCATATAGAGGAGGAGGAGGAGGAGGAGGAGGAGGAGGAGGAGGAGGAGGAGGAGGAGGAGGAGGAGGAGGAGGAGGAGGAGGAGGAGGAGGAGGAGGAGGAGGAGGAGGAGGAGGAAACAAGTTTTAGAAATTTTGTTGGAAACTTCGACATCTGCAATTAATCCAGTTATAAACTATTTAAAAAATTGTAATTTAATGGACAATATAAAAAAAACTATAAGTAAAAACAAATCATTCGGGCCAGCCTTGTTAGAGCTGATAATCAACTCAGTAGTCTGGTAAATCTGGTTTTAATAATAATAATAATACTCGAATAGTAACGAAAATTGTGGTTTATTTCACTACCACCCTGGTGCTACCAGTGTTAGCGTTAGTACCAATAATGTAGTTTTTAAAACAGCTTAGATGTGTGTTTATATAGTAGTAATCATGGTATTAATAGGTGTTGCAGGGCTGATAACATTTTGCAATAATAGTGTCAGTAATAGTTATCACATTACTATACCATCAGCCCAATAGTTACACTAGGGATATCTGAGGTCTCATTAATTAAAATTTCTTTACTTCTAAATGAACTTACTATATTGAAAATAAATTTATCGAAAAATTATTTCATAATCGATGTCAAATTTACGATGCAACATAATCTATCGTTGTTTGAAGAAGACCTTTTTAAAATACGTATGTCCTACTCTGCCCACAATCTTATTTCTAATGTTTTTTTACGAATTTTGGTTGCCCTGTCTCTATGAATGAGATGTAGTACTGAAGTAGTTTAACCAGACCACTGAGCTGATTGTAAATGGTATGACGGTATTGAAAGAAGGAAGCGATTTACAGATCAAAGTGCAAGGGACTGGGGAAGAATAATTTGTAGATAGAGGAGGAACTTATCAATAAAGGGAAAAGAGTTTAGGAGTAGCAGTAGTCAGCGTAGCTGAGGAAAATGGTCAGTGAAAAGGAGGAAAAGTTTTGGGAAAACGAATTAATCCGGAACTGATGATTGTCAACGATAAAGAAAGAAACTTTGAAAAGTGAAAATGGTCTACAAAAAATGAGTAGGTTTTCTGAAAGCCGCTGTGGAAAAATATAAAAAAAAGATAAAATAAAAAGACTCACAAACAAAATGTAAAATGCACAGAAGGTAAAAGAGAAAACATCGTAAACAGAAACATCAAAGGAATTCGAAATGAGGGAGATAACAAATAAGAAAAAAAAATATATTTACTAAACATTCAAGAGAAAATTCCCAGGAAACGTCCCCGTGGAAAAGTAAGTGTTCCTTTAGGTCTGAGTGATTAAAGCCGAACGCTGTCTCTTGTGAAGTTCGAATCTGAATCTCTCTCTCTCTCTCTCTCTCTCTCTCTCTCTCTCTCTCTCTTTGCGGGGGAGGGGGTTGGTCCTCACCGCTGAAATAGTGAGCTCTTGGTGGTCTGCTGTACTCCTACATTGCCAGGGATTTCAAAGAGGAAGAGTTTAAAGGTACAGAAGAGGGGAACGCTGGAAGACTGCATTTGGGAGCAGCAAGCAATAGACATTTTTCTTCATTTTGTTTTTTTGACTGAACTTTTCAAACAAGTAAAATAAAGGTGGTGATAGTTTCGTTGTTTTGGTAGAGAAGAGAGAGTGTTCACTGAAGGGAGATTCAGGGAAAAAGTTTAGGGTTTAGGGAGATTCTAGGGACAAAGTTTAGGGTTTAGGGAGATTCTAGGGGAAAAAGCGTAGGGTTTAGGGAGATTCTAGGGAAAAAGTTTAGGGTTTAGGGAGATTCTAGGGAAAAGTTTAGGGTTTAGGGAGATTCTAGGGAAAAAGTTTAGGGTTTAGGGAGATTCCAGGGAAAAAGTTTAGGGATTAGGGAGACTCTAGGAACTTATCCCTGTAGGGGGTTATTGCCGTCAGTGCACCTCTTTTGGAGCATCGTAGGCATTACTAAAGGTTCTTTGCAGCGTCCCTTCGGCCCCTAGCTGCAACCTCTTTCATTCCTCTTTCTGTACCTCCGTTCATATTCTGTTTATCCATCTCTTGATCCTAAAACGCACATGAGAATCCTCCGTAGATAGGTAGTACCGTCAGTGCACCTCCCGTGGTGAACTGTAGACGTTACTTGAGGTTCTTTGCAGCGTCCCTTCGGCCCTTAGTTGCAACTCCTTTCATTCCATTTACTGCACCTCCGTTCATACTTTCTTCCATCCTTCCACCCTCTCCTGATAATTCCCTCAGGGCGCAATTGCGAGGTTATCCTCCAGTTACGCCTTTCAAACCTTTTTACTCTTCCTTTCAGCGCGGAATGACTTCACAGGTCTCCGAGTTCGACCTTAGGTCTCCGAGTTCGACCTTAGGCCTAAGTTTTATATTCCATTCCTATAGGAGAAACATTCCCTGACACTTACCTGCTCACTTTCTCTCCGAAAAGTCGCCTCATATCCTCGAAAATGTCGAATCGACAAGAAATGTGAAATGGTAAGATGCGTTGTATTTATCCACCGCAAAAGAGGTTTTCGTTTGGTAGAATAGTAAAGGGATGTTCCTTCTCTCTTTTGGCTGTTTCTCTATTTACTTCTTATACCATTCTTTTAGCTTTTCTTTCTTTATTCTCTTAGCTTTTCTTTCTTTATTCTCTTAGCTTTTCTTTCTTAACCGCCGTTCTTTTGTTACTAGTATTTACACGTCCGTTCTGATAAAATAAAGTTTTGAAGAAATGCCCAAATTTAGTCAGGGTAATGATAAATAATATCACTTCATGTGTAAAGGAAAATATAGAATAAGTTCCGGACTTTCAAAGAACGTATTATTCTTACGCAGTACATTCCTTGGAATCCATAAATTCCGGAGAAATTCGTCGTTTATGAATTGAAATCAAGAGTTAGTCTCGCTTTCATTTTTGGGATGTAATTTCCGAACAAAAGTTTTATGGTATAGTCAGTTATTTGAAAGTTAATTTCTAAAAGAAGAAAAGATTAAATTCTAAGAATAATTTCAGAATTAATTTCGGGAAAAAGTATATTAAAATTTAAGAATAATTTCAGAGTTTCTGGAATAAAGAATAAAATTTAAGAATAATTTCAAGAATATCTGAAAAAAAAGAAATTCTAGGAATGATTCCAAAAGTTAGTTTCTGAAAAAAATAGATAAAATCTAAGAAAAATCTCAAGTTAATTTCTAAAAAAAAAAAAAAAAAAATAGAATAAAATCTAAACCTTTGCAATTATGTCTACCGTTTCTGGAGAAAAATGTAATAAACTCGAATGTAAGTCTTCCATTTATGGGAAATAACTTTTGAGCAGCTAAATTTTATTGTAAAGTCATAATTACTTCAACGTTAATTTCTGAAAAAAATCTAATTAAATTTAAACTTGGAACTATGTCTACCATTTTTGAAGAAAACTAATAAACTCTCTAATGCAACGGAATGTAATTTTAAGTATTATGACCGAATATCTCCCCGAGCCAGACATTGGCAAGATGGCAAAGATGGTATGAATTGCACATTGAAGGGAGTTTGGTAGTAACCCGTTTAGTTAAACCACACATGGCGTACCGAACCCTTCTAGGTAATGTATAGAGCTATGAAGATGAACTCTGGACAGTTAATCTCTCTCTCTCTCTCTCTCTCTCTCTCTCTCTCTCTCTCTCTCTCTCTCTCTCTCTCTCTCTCTCTCTCTCTCTCCATACGATCCTTTTTAACGGAATGACAAGTTGTCACACTTATTGGCCTTAAATGACACATTTAGATCAGAGCCCTTAAACTGTTGAAATGGATAATGCCGTCAGTGCACCTCATGCGGTGCAATGTAGGCATTACTTAAGGTTCTTTATAGCGCCTCTTCGCCCTCTAGCTGCGACCCCTTTCATTCCTTTAACTGTACCTCCGTTCATATTCTCTTTCTTCCATCTTCCTTCCCATCCTCTCCTAACAATTTTATTCTTAGTGTTTCAAACCTTTTACTGTCAATTTCCCTGAATGACCTCGTAGGTCCCACCGCATGACCCTTGGCCTAAATTCTATACTCTGTTCTATGTAATTGTTAGTATTAGACTTAACGTTTCCTCCAAATACGAAGTCGAATGGATTCTCCAAATCTGCCTCTCAAATCGGGAAAAGGTACACTCCCTCTATGAACGCTGGCATTCCGCTGCGGTCGCTCAAGGTATGAATAACTCAAGAATGTCACCGAACTAAAGGTTATATGGTTACATTCCCGCAACGCAAAGCTGTCTTAAGAGAACGGTGAAGCACAGATTAAAATGTTGCACTAATATCCATCTCGTTTAATAATAATAATAATAATAATATTTATTACTTATTTATTTATTTTATTTTTTTGTCTATCACAGTCATCCTATTTGACTGGGTGGTTTTTCTGGTTGCATTGCATCCTGCCTCCTTGGGAGGTTGAGTCTGCCTCCTTAGGAGTTGCATCCTGCCTTGGGAGTCCTTGCATCCTGCCTCCTTGGGAGTCCGGGTTGCATCCTGCCTCCTTGGGAGTCTGGGTTGCATCCTGCCTCCTTGGGAGTCCGGGTTGCATCCTGCCTCCTTGGGAGTCCATCACTTTTCTCACTATGTGCACTGTTTCTGGTAGCACACTCTTCTGCATGAGTCCTGGAGCTACTTCGGCATCTAGTTTTTCCAGATTCCTTTTCAGGGATATTATTATTGTTGTTGTTATTATTATTATTATTATTATTATTATTATTATTATTATTATTATTATTATTATTATTATTATTATTCAGAAGATTAACCCTATTCATATGGAACAAGCCCACCACAGGGGCCACTGACTTGAAACTCTTTCAGCTTCCAAAGAACATTAAGGTGTTCATTAGGAAGAAGTAAGAGGAGAGGTGAGGGAAAATAGAGAAAGAAGAGATCTCGCTTATTAATAAAGACAAAAATAAACCAATAGAATAATAAGTATATAAAAATGTATTAAAATGCAAGGAAAACAGTATTAGGGTAGTAATGCAGATTTTATTTGTGCCTGCTTTCATTCAGGTAAATATATTGAAGGGATGATTTACGTTATTCGCGTGAGTACAATGTGAAAACATTATTGCATGTATTTTAGAGCTTCATTATAATTACAAAGTGAAAAAAAAAAATGACGCTGTTCATCTATCTTATGAAAATACTTCCCAGAATTTTTTTTTTAAATAGACATTTAAAAGTAAGATATGCAAAATGCCAATTGCTAATGTGTATCAATTGAGTAGTCCACTGTAGGGGGTTAGTGAAGTCAGTGTGCCTCACGCTCTGCACTGTAGGCATTACTTAATGGTCTTGGCAGCGTCTCGTCACCCGCTAGCTGCAACATTTTTCATTCTTTTTACTGTACCTCCGTTCATGTTCTCTTCCTTCCATCATGGTATCCACTCTCTCTTGAGAAGTGATTCATAGTGCAACTGCTTTGAGGTTTTCCTCCTGTTACACCTTTCAAACCTTTTACTGTCAATTTCCCTTTCACCGCTGAATGATCTCATAGGTCCCAGTGCTTGGCCTTTGGTCTAAATTCTATGTGTTGTTCTGCTCTTCAGAGTGGTACAAATTAGCAAGGAAAATATACGTGAATAGTATGATAATTATTTGCATCCATTCATAAATAATGATAATAATTATAATAATGATAATAAACAGTTGCTAATTTGGATCACTTCAGAGTTGTAAAAACTAGCAAGACAACGTAGCTGAATAGTATTATGATGATTACTGATATTGCACCCATTTATCAATAATAATAATAATAATAATAATAATAATAGTAATAAAAACCAGTTACTAATTTGGGTCACTTGAGAGTTGTGAAAATTAGCAAAAAAAAAGTAGCTGAATAATATTATGGTAATTATTGCACCCATTCATCAATAATAATAATAATAATAATAATAATAATTAATAATAATAATAATAATAATCAATTGCTAATTTTTATCATTTCAGAGTTGTAAAAATTTAGAAGGAAAAATAGCTGAGTAGTATTGTTAAGATTATTATTATTGCATCCATTCATTAATCAGTAATAACAATAATAATAATAATATAATAATATAATAATAATAATAATAATAATAATAATAATAATAATAATAATAATAAAAACGCCAAAAGAAGAAAGAAAGAATAAAGTACGGAGGAGGAGGAGGAGGAGGAGGAGGAGGAGGAGGAGGAGGAGGAGGAGGAGGAGGAGGAGGAGGAGTCCTCCACGAAAAATATATCGGAGTGGTTTTGCCCGTAAATATTCCCCGGGCGCTATTAGGACGTCTGGGGGAAAGGTCCTCGTTTTTGACAAGGAAAGGAGGACCATAAATTGGCGAGAGGTGGCTGAGAGAAGGCCGAGAGATAAACGCTCATTTTTTCCGGGGTCTTGGGGGGGGGCGAAGGGGGTGGGGGGTTTGGAATTGCCGTTCGTAACAATAGACGTTTGAGAGAGAGTGAAAAGATAGAGGACATTCTGGAAACCAAGGAAATATTTTCAAGAAAAGAAGAGAGAGGGGAAAGAAGTAATAAAGGGGAAGGAGTGAAAAATGAAGATTAGGGGAAAAAAGATATTTTCAAAAAAAGGGAGGAAGAGAGAAAAAGTAATAAAGAAAGAGGAATAAAGATATTTTAGATGTGATTATCTAGGTGCGAGTGATAATGTGTGTGTGTGTATTAGTGAGAGGTAGACAGGCATCATGTCAGGCGTGTTAAGCAAACGAAAGAAAGACAGACTTGTGTGTGTGTGTGTGTGAGAGTGTGTGTGAGAGAGAGAGAGAGAGAGAGAGAGAGAGAGAGAGAGAGAATCATGTGTCGGGTATGTAAATTAAGTAAGACAAAGAACCTGTCGAGATACAGAGGTAGGCAAAACTATTGTATTTCTGAGGGAGAGAAATGTGTTACGTTTGGTTCCTCCTCCTCCTCCTCCTCCTCCTCCTCCTCCTCCTCCTCCTCCTCCTCCTCCTCCTCCTCCTCCTCCTCCTCCTCCTATTCCTCTTCTTCTTCTTCTTCTTCTAGAGAGAGAGTTATGCATTTGCAAGAGAGACGTGGACCCGAGTAATGCGCATGTAATTTGAAACGAAACCGTTTGAAGCCAGCGAAGGAGGAAGGAAGTAAAGTAAAAGGAAAGAACCACAGAAAACGCGAAAGAGCAGACGCACGGACAGGAAGGAACCATGACATCGAATAAGCCGTGACTCAGACCCAGATCGCACGTCTATCAATATTTATTGAGAAATCAAGGGCTCCATCGGATTACGTCCGAGTCAGCTGTATGATGGATGCGTGTTTTCGTGAGCGAGGTCCGTTTGTCCCGATACTTCGGCCTGACGACGGTTTGACGACGGTTTGTCTCCTATTGGAATCTTTCGCGCTGCAGTTGTTTGTGTTCGTTGTTTGCTTTCCAGTAGGCTTTTGGAAAGTTTGTTCTTTTGAATTTGCTGAATTGCCTTTTGTGGTGATGAATTACATACAGCTTGGGTTGAAAAGAACAGGAATTTGGTTTGAAAGTTTGTTCTTCTGAATTTGCTGAATTGCCTTTTGTGGTGATGAATTACATACAGCTTGGGTTGAAAAGAACAGGAATTTGGTTTGAAAGTTTGTTCTTCTGAATTTGCTGAACTGCCTTTTGTGGTGATGAATTACATACATCTTGGGTTGAAAAGAACAGGAATTTGGTTATGAGAAGCTAATACATTTATTCCTCGTAAGGGAGTTAGTGCCGTCAGTGCACCTCGCGCGGTGCATTGTAGGCATTACTCAAGGTTCTCAGCAACGTCCCTTCCATGACCCGTAGCTGCAACCTCTTTCATTTCTTTTACTGTACCTCTGTTTATATTCTCTTCCATCTTAGGTTTTCCCCCCTGTTACACCTTTCAAACCTACCTACTCTCAATTTCCTTTCCAGCGCTGATTGACCTCATAGATCCCAGTGCTTGCCCTTTGGCCCAAACTCTGTGTTCCATCCCATTCCACCACGCATTATCATACGCTATTTTGCAGCGGTAACGATACGTTTTGCAATAAAGCGTAGCGAAGTGGGGCATTGAAATTCTAACAGTCATTTTACCTGGGGCTGAAATGACCCGGACCCTCCTTGGCAAATGCTAATACACTCGAGCTGTGTGTATTGTTAATGCAGGAATTAGCATTCTGCAGTGAGCAATTATAACCCTGCTTGACGAGGTTGGTATACCTCGTTAGTTGTCATGCAAGGTGCTTATGCTTAGGGCTCTGTAAGTATTGCTTGCGTTTAATACATGCTGATGATTTCGTGGAATTCAGTCTCGGGCATGGCTGGTTTTGTCCTGATTCGATAATTAGGTTTTGTTTCAACTTGCAGAGAAATGCGTGGTTATTCAGTTTGAGATCCAGTCTCTGACTGGTTGGTAGGCTTGGTCGATGAGTCATGATGATTGCTCTCTCTCTCTCTCTCCACAATTTTTGACTGGTTGGTAGGCTTGGTCGATGAATCATGATTCTCTCTCTCTCTCTCTCTCTCTCTCTCTCTCTCTCTCTCTCTCTCTCTCTTTTCCACAATTTATCTTAGCAAACGTATTTTTGATCCATTAGATATTAATTTGATTCTTTTGTCACCCCTCTTGAAAGAAAGAGATGAAAATATATCAGAAAATGATTCATTTTTATTTATTCTGCTTGAGTATAAATTACTTGAATGATTTAACCGTTTCAGATATGACAAACATAATTATTTGACGGACTGTTGTTTTAAGAAAATGTGAATAAATTTATCTCTTATCCACAGATAAAATAAAAAACATTTAGTTGGAGTTCGTTTTGTTGTACCAAGGAGAAAACCAGTTTAAACCTTCCCCAGGCGAGGGATGTTGAATTCACATGGCCATATATATTTTCTCCATCAAAATGTGAATTAGTTCAAAAATTCCATACAAAAGGATTTCATTCATTCTTGGGGTTTTACCACATCTGCCTTAAGTGAGATTGTGATTCAGCGTGATTGTTTTATATATATAGGTGTTTTTACAAAGGATTTTTGCAGATCTCAAACTCCCGCTTTGACGTTTTCCTGAAGAATTGTGTAGTGTTGTGATTTAGATGCGGAAAGTGCAGTCAGTCACTGGCATTTATAGAAGTGATTTTGAAAGTAGTGAATAACTAAGTAATGTTTTCGAAGAAGACGAGGCACGCCCAAGAAGTGATTTACATAAATGTGAGTGTTAACAGCTGAATATAAAAAAAAAAATTGTGAAAAGTGAAAAGAAACTGAATATCATCTACAGAAACATGCTTAGACATAGGAACAAGTGTCATTCAGCAAACTGTTGACTGGATGTTATGGAAAGCCCGTTTCTAGAACAGAGGAAGAAAAGTCAAGAGTCAGGAAAGGAAATCAAAGAAATGTGAAAAGAAAACAGAATCCTACCAAGACCCCTCCCCCCCTTCTTTTGTTTTCGTTATTTTATATCTTCCATGGTTCATTCCTTCTTTCCTTCCTTCCTGCATTCCATAACCCATCCCATTTCCCGTTCCACTACATTTACGCGGCCATTAAGACTCTTCCTCCCTTTCCCGCGAAGGCTGGACAATTCTTTTTCTCAGCCTTCTAGCTCGGAGTTCGTTTTCTTTGCATCTTACAGACCCCGTTTTCTTTCAATTTATTGCTGACGTCTGTACTATTTTGACTCTTCCAGGAAGACACTCCGATTTTCATTTGCTTGCGCTTGCGTAAGTTTTATTTTTCGCCCTTAGATGTAAAATATTACTTCCTGTAATTGCTAGTGTCTTTTATGTACATCATTTTAGGTTATATTCTACAGTTTAAAGTCGTTAAGTATATAAAAATTTTTCAGTAGTGTTAAGCTTATTTTTGCTGTAAGTTCAATTCATTTTTTCTTTAGAATTATATATATATTTTTGAATTTATCTTAGGATTTATTTCTAAATATATGGAAGAGTAACCATTATATGCACTTTCACCGTAGGGTGCACTGTAGGCATTACTTACGGTTCTTTGCGGCGTCCCTTCGGCCCCTAGCTGCAACCCCTATCATTCCTTTTACTGTAACTCCATACATAGTCTCTTTCTTCCATCTTGCATTCCACCCTCTCCTAACAATTGTTTCACAGTGGAACTGCTTTAAGGTTTTCCTCTTGTTACGCCTTTCAAACCTTTTTCCTCACAGTTCCCCCTTGGGCCGACATTTTATATTCATTAGGCCTATATGCATATACCCCTAATGAATAAGTATATACCCCTAATGAATTAGTAAGATATACCCCTAATGAATTAGTAAGTAACTGTTAAATTCATTGTGGAATTCATAGCCATGTACATTAAAGTTTGAACATTATTTTAGGTTTGCAATTTGTATCTAAGCAAATTTCTGGGTTGCAGGCCTTCAGGGCAGCCTTGTCCCAGTTCTTGAGTTACTTCGATACCTGTGTAGTCTCCATTTGTTTACAACTTAAATTGAGTAACCTTTTCATCCCCTCTCGTAATATTGCAGCGTTTTAGTGTTTAACTGAAGACTTTTCCCCCATTCAAACACTTACATTTACGAAGGAACTTATGCTTTCTTAAAAATAAGAAAAATTTTCATTTATGTCTTGCAAATCATAATTTTTAGCTGTTAAAACCTTGTACTTTTTACTCACTTTTTTTTTTTATAATTTCCATTGTTATCCGAATAAGAAGTACGCTAATTACTACATTTTCGCCACCAGATTCTTTTGAAACGTATTTCCTACATTATTTTTCATTAAAAGTTCCGAGACTTAAAAGAAAAAAAAGTTTTTGATAATTTATTGCCGATATTTAAAACTAGTGGAACTTTTTAGGAAGTGAATTCTCCCAAAGAAGAGAGAACATATTTGTGTTCAAACCCTCCATTGCGTTTTGTTAACAATAGGAGGATTTGAGTAAATAAAATATAACCACTTTTCCTTAAACTGGGAGAAACTCACTTTGGTCTTTCCTCTTTAGATATTAGTCTTTACTCAAGAATTGGTTTTGCTTTCTCTCTTGCTTTGTTAAGAGCCTTATTCCTTCACATTTCTCTAACTTTTTATTTATTTTTCTATAGTTCACTTTGCATCTTCAAGAATTGAGACACTTTCTTCCAGTAATTTTCCATGACCACATATCTTTAATATCTGTTCCAGATCTCTTCCCCATTTATTCCCATATTCATGAAATTATTCCTTAGGAGTGTAGCACTCCTTTCTTGCTGAAATACCTTTCTAAAATACCTTTTGGATCGCATTTCCCTTAGTTCATATAATTTCTTCCCTCTCTCCCTCTTCCAATTCAGATCCAAGGATCTACATTTCATCTAATTTATCTTGGAGTCTTATTTAGATAAATTGACCTTCCATCCTATTCCTTTCAACGATATCTTTCGGTTTCCAATTTGATTCTGCAATTCAGTCTTTTATCTTATTTCGTCAAATTCACCGCTGAATGACCTCTTCAAAGTATATCCTATTCTATTCTGTTTCGTCGAATTCAGTTTTTCCGCTCTAATCCTCTTCATGTTCGGTTCCCACAAATCCATTTTTCAACGCTGAATGACCTCATGGGACCCAGCGCTCGGCCTTTGGCTTAAATTCTATATTCTATCCTGTTAAATCAAATTCAACTCCTCCGTATTCAGTTCCACAAATCCATTTTTAACTCTGATATTTGAGTGTTTCCTTCTATCCACTCCGATTGAAAGCCTAAATTCTTCCCATTTAAACAACTCGAAATCCTTCAACGCCGGATGCCCCAGGAGTAGTGAGCGATCAACGCCGGATGCCCCACGAGTGCCTCAGGAGTGATTTATCAACGCCGGATGCCCCAAGGAGTGGTCTGTCAACGCTGGATGCCCAAGGAGTGATCTGTCAACCCCGGGTGCCCCAGGAATAGTGACCAATCAACGCCGGATGGCCTACGAGTAACCGATCAACGCCCCACGAGTGACGGATCAACGCCGGATGCCCCTAGAGTGACCCCCGCCTCCTCCCCGAAACCTCGATTATGCCCCCCGAAGCAACGCACCTATGGCAACTCGAGTGTTGGGGCCGCGGGTGGCATTGGGCGGGCTGCGAGGGCGCCAGCGAAGGCTGGGGCAACGTGAGCCTCGTGCCCCTGAAGCAGAGGGCGGTCGAGGTCACGTGGATGTGGCCCGAGGGCGCCCGGAGTGGCGGAGGTGGTGACCTCGTTCCCAAAGATGGCGTCCACTACAGGGTCGAGTACGGTCCTATGGATGAGCCGTGAGTTTTAGAAGACACTTTTTGTTTATTTTTGTGTACTTTGTGTGTATGCACAATGTATGTATGTATGTAAGCATTCATATTTCTTTGTGTGTTTTAACATCAAACAAATACATATCAAAATATAGTTTACCTCTAATAACATGTAAACACAACCTTGCACAAAACGTTTGAGGCTATATTGTATATATGTACGTATTCATTTTATTGTTTGTGTGTTTTTACGTTAAAGAACTGCATATCAAAATACAGTATTACATATTTGACACGTAAACAAAGTTGAACGCAATGCATGTGAAGCTTAATATTAGCTAACTGTATCCAGTTTCCGCGTTTGTTTATGTTTCATACAAAAACACTATAAATTCATATTGTGCACGCAATACATCTACAGATTATAAATTCATATTGTGCATGCAGTAGGCTACATCTACAGAAGAATTTGTATCCATCAGTTAATCAGTTCTCAATCTCTCGAAAAAAAATATAGTTTGAAATATGCAAGATATAAAATTTCTGTAGAATAACTTAAAAAAAAAAAAAGACCCGAAGTTTCTTCGGCGTAATCGAGTTTACGGTACAGCCGCTACATCGTATAATCGAGGCCACCGAAAATAGATCTCTTTCGTTGGCCTCGGTACAATGCTGTATGAGCCGCGCCCCACGAAACTTTAACCACGCCTGTCCCATGTCGTTGCCAGAAGCACGATTATGGCTAACTTTAACCTTAAATAGAATGAAAACTATTGAGGCTAGAGGGGTGCATTTTGGTATGTTTGATGATTGGAGGGTGGGTGATCAGCATACCAATTTGCAGTCCTCTAGTCTCAGTAGTTTTTAAGATCTGAGGGCGGACAGAAAAAGCCTTATAATTCGTCTTCTTCTTCCTCTTCGTTTAACGTGCTCTTTTCCCATATAATTCGTATTTAGTAATAATTCGTCAAAGAATTATGAAATCAGTATGTTCGTACTTAGAGTGAAATTATCTTTGCAGATAGCTTCTGTAATGCTCATAGTTAATATAATTTAAAAGATTATATAAACAAACGTGAATTTAGGGGTAGACGGATTGATAGATAGATAGATAGATGGATGTTTTTTCAAAGAAAATACGACTTCTAATCACTCTTAATGGTGGAATTATTCGTTGAACAATTATGAGGTAATGACAACCAAATGAAAAATGGCCTGGAATTAGGTAGACAGATCGATAGTGGATATTTATAATTTCAAATCGCGTCTATGGATGTTAATCTTTTTAGAAATATAAGAGTAAAAAAAAGTATATACAGACCTGTAATTCAGTACGTAGAAACACAGACCTGTAATTCGGTATATAGATAGATTGAAAGATGTGTACCACGCATTACGCAAATAGTGTAATGCGAGTAAAAATTCTCAGTTTATTTCATCAGGTAGAATTATTTATTAGTTCCACATCCGCGCAAAGCAAGCAGGCTTTCGCTCCTGCGTAATTATGGCAAGGCTAAATTGCTATTCATGGACGTTAATTAGACTCTCTCTCTCTCTCTCTCTCTCTCTCTCTCTCTCTGTCTGTGTTTGTGTTAACTTTTAATTTCCGAGTTTTCTCACTCAACCCACTTTAAAGGTCTTTTAGGTAACTAGACGAAATTACAGTTTATACCCGATGGCCTTGCTCTCTCTCTCTCTCTCTCTCTCTCTCTCTCTCTCTCTCTCTCTCTCTCTCTATTTTCCAAGTTTTCATACTCTATCCACCTTAATGTCATTTAGCTGACTAAACAAAATTACTGTTTACACTCAAAGGCTAATGGAACTCACTCTCTCTCTCTCTCTCTCTCTCTCTCTCTCTCTCTCTCTCTCTCTCTCTCTCTCTCTCTCTCTCTCTCTCTCTCCTAGTCAGTTCAACTGTGTCTAGAAGATTACGGGCATTTTGATTTAAAATGTAATTTATTTTCCTTTACCAATGTACCTCAGGGGAAAAACGGAACACTGTTTATAAATCCCGAACGGTTTCGTCTTGATGTCTAGGGCATCTTCAAGAGGACTGATACGTAGTGGTAGAAATTAACAATGTGTATGTTGGAGTGACATTACAAATGAACATACAGCCGGCTTGAAATCCACTATTCACACTCGACGAGCGAGAGAAAAAGAGGAGTTTATTTATACAGTATATTATATTATATAATATATATATATATATATATATATATATATATATATATATATATATATATATATATATATATATATATATATATATATATATATATATATATATATATATATATATAAATAAAATTGTGTGTATAAAATCAGACAAGACATTAAAACACCTGTTCTTAATGTTAAGTCCTGCAAGTTCATTGCCGGGAATTTCTCTGAAGATGAATCCTTACAAGAGTTCACCATGTATTAAAACGATGAACTGTGTTCAGTATCATGGCACAAAAGAAATGTTGTAATAAAGTTTTATATATTTTGTGAACACTTAGACAAGACTTTATTAATGCTAGAATTACTCTCAAGTAATTTTTGTCTTTCTGTGTTGCCCACAGGAGAGATAAAAACACTAAAATAGAAATTGAATTAAAACTAAGATCACATTACATGTTGTATTTCACGTAGAAATTAAAATAATATAAAATATATGACATCATTGTATGATGTATTTCACACATAAATCAAAATAATATATGACATCATTATATGATGTATTTCACATAGAAATTGAAAGAAAAAATATAAATAATTTTATGATGTATTTCACACAGAAATTAAAATAAAATATAAGACATCATTATATGATGTTTTTCACACAAATTAAAATATAATAAAATACAAGGCCTCATTATATGAAATATTTCACACAGAACTTAAAATAAAATACAAGGCCTCGTGATATGAATTCCTTCATATTTTAATCAATTTACTTTTAATTGATCGTTTACCATCAAGGTACCTCTCACAAAAAGAATCTGACTCTAAAATAAAGTTACATATTATTATTATTATTATTATTATTATTATTATTATTATTATTATTATTATTATTATTATTATTATTATTATTATTATTATTATTATTATTATTATTTCAGTAGATGAAACCTATTCACATGGAACAAGCATACAAAAAGGGGTCATTGCCTTTAAATTCAAGCTTCCAAAGATTGTTGGTTTCAACCTCCCACCGCAGACACCCCCCCCTCTCACACTGCAGCAGTAACTGATCATGATACAGAGCCAGTGATGTTTCGTCTCCATGGGGGAGGCGCGAACTCGCCACATCTGAGCAGCATGCCACGACGCTAGCGACCATAAAGCGGACCAACTAATGCCTTTTATAGTATCCCGTCGTGCTGGAATATCATCCCTTTCGTTGATCGTTTACCATTAACATTCTTAAAATGGTTTTACATCTTACTAATGCCTTTTCTATCTCCCTGCGCTGAAGTATGCTTCCATTTGAGTATCTCTCTCTCTCTCTCTCTCTCTCTCTTTACCTCCATGTGCCACAGAGGAAACGGGAAACCCCGTGAAATCTAAAATGCAGAAGGAATCCGCCTCCGGAATAAAAGCGGATTAGCGTCACTTTCCCAGAGGTCCTCTCGATATCTTGGAGGAGACGTTTCTGTCACGTTGTGTTAACCACAAATATTACTTGGAGGAGGAGGAGGAGGAGAGGGAGGAATAGGAGGAGGAGGGAGGAATAGGAAGAGGAGAGGGGGGAATAGGAAGAGGAGGAGGAGGAATAGGAAGAGGAGAGGGAGGAATAGGAAGAGGAGAGGGAGGAATAGGAAGAGGAGGGAGGAATAGGAAGAGGAGGAGGAGAGGGAGGAATAGGAGGAGCAGCAGGAGCAGGAAGAGAAGAAGAAGGAGGAGGAGGAGTGAAGGAGGAGCAGGAGCAGGAAGAGAAGCAGGAGGAGGAGGAGGAGGAGGAAGAGAAGAAGAAAAATAAGAAAAAGGAGAAGAATAAAAAAAGGAAAATAAGCAAAAGGAGGAGGAGAAGAAGAAATAAAAATGGGAGAAGGATGAAGAGGAGAAGAAGAAGGGAGGAGGAGGAGGAGGAGGAGGAGGAGGAGGAGGAAGAGGAAGAAGATGAACATTCCAGAAAGGACTCGGTGTAACTGGCGGTCTCTTCAGAGAGTTCGCCTTCCGAAAATTGCGTCCGATTTAACGACATCTCGCCGCCTGCTTGACGGGGGTGTCGGTTGTTGCACTCCACTGGAATAAGGGGGGGGTGGGGGATAGGGGTTATTTATGTTAGAAATCTTTTGTTTGTTTTATCTGTCGACTATGAATACGTTTAGTTGAGATCTTCCAGTGTGTGTTTTTTTTTTTTTTTAGTATTAAAGCTTTTGGTACGATTATCATGAATATTGTCAGCCATCTTTGGGACGGTAATACATGTATAGCACTTTCCCCATACATATATATATATTTATATATATATATATATATATATATATATATATATATATATATATATATATATATATATATATATATATATTATTTTTTATTTTTTTCTATGGAACTTCGTTTGTTAATGCAAATCAGACCTCACAGGCATAGCTTCTGAAGGCTCTTTGTTATTGTTTGCGATGCCACTAATACCACTGTCGCCATTACTGTCGTAATCATCAGTATATATTAATTAAAGAAATGCATCTTCATTGCGAGGTATTATCAAGCTTCGGCTACACTGTATATTTGAGCTTACACGTAAGCCATGTGTGTATGTATTTGTATGTATGTGTAAGTATTGTATGTATTGTATGTATGTATGTATATGTATGTATGTATGTATGTATGTATGTATGTATGTATGTATGTATGTATGTATGTATGTATGTATGTATGTATGTATGTATGTATGTATGTATGTATATATATATATATATATATATATATATATATATATATATATATATATATATAGAGAGAGAGAGAGAGAGAGAGAGAGAGAGAGAGAGAGAGAGAGACATTAAGAAACAGTTATCCAGCACAACACATGGCCAGCTTTTCTGTCCACTCTATACCCTACATGTTTAGGCAGAAAGAAGGTGCCTTACTCTATCTAGGGTTGGGACTCGGTGGCTCTACGCTCTTTCATATTACAGTCATTTCTGACGGTTTGGCTACTCGAGTCTGATATGAAAGGCGTCTCTTCCCTTCAAGGAGTTATCCACATGAGTTATAACGTACGTGAGAGCATCATTTCTACGTTATAAGAAGTTGAGTGTGGAGAGATTGCGTCTTTGAGAGAGAGAGAGATTCAACAGGGACAAGTCTAGACGGCGTAGTCATGTCGATATGACGGAAGTTGGCGGGATAAAACTTTGGCGACCTAAAGCATTAGCAAGTGAACCTAAATTAATATTTGTAGTATCATATTTCATTACCACAGTGTACGAAATTCAGTAAAAAAAAAAAATTGATTTATCATTGTGACTGTCCTCGGAAACAGCTCCATCTATCGGAAACATTAGCAGTAATTATAATTTTCAATTCACAACCAGGTACAATCGGGACTTTTTGTGGTGCATATTTGTCACCAGTAAAAATAAATATAAGAAAGTATGGTTGATGCAGTGGGAGAAATAGCTTATTCTTAGTTCTGGAGAAATAACCTTTGAAATGTATAAAGTAAAAATAAATCAAATATAAAATTATGATTGATGCAGTGGGAGAAATAGCTTATTCTTAGTTCTGGAGAAATAACCTTTGAAATGTATAAAGTCAGAACTGAATCGAATATAAAATTATGTTCAATGGAGTAGGAGAAATAGCTTATTCTTAATTCTTGAGAAATCGCCTTTGAAATGTGTAAAGATGCATAATGCAAGCATGCATATCGCAAGCGAGATGTTTATTGCAGCATCGAAAAATGAAGTTAATTTCAACTGCGATTTTTGTATTGAATAAACAGTGTCAGTCATATTAAGAGATATATAATTATTAATAAGTATTAGGCTTAACATCCAGTACTTTCTCTGTGCTTTTGACAATTCTAGTCTTGAGTGTTCAGAGTTATTTCTAATCATGTTTCATTATTTTTGCCCGGACATTTTATCATGACGTGCGAGCAGTGCATTTTATTCATATTTTGCATTATGATGTGATATTATTGTGATTATATCAGTAACAATTGTTATTTTAATTTTCAGTCATTTTAACGCCACCATGAAGACATCAATTATATTTGGTACTATAATTTCCTCTGTTGCAATTTGAATTAAGTGACGATATGATCAACAAAACTCCTTTAATAATATTATTATTGTAATTGCAATACAGATGTTAGTGTTATTGTTCTGTGCATTAAAAGCAATCGGCTTCAACGGCATTTAACTTATATAGAGTCTTTTCTGTTCTTCTTCTTTTGCTCTTTTCGTCTGCACGTTGATGGAATATTGAATTTCCAAAGGACGTGGAAGGAAATTCTGCTTTTGCTCTCATGTGGTGTACTGTAGGCATTACTTAGTGTTCTTTGCAGCGTCCCTTTGGTCCCTGGCTGCAACCCCTTTCGTTTCTTTTCCTGTACTTTCGTTCATATTCTCTCTCTTCCATCTTACTTTCCTCAGTCTTCTCCTAACAATTAATTGACAGTGCAACTGCGAGGTTACCCTCCTGATACACCTTTCAGACCTTTTTGCTGTCAATATCCGTGTCAGCGCTGAATGACCTCCTAGGTCCCAGCGCTTGGCATTTGGGCTAAATTTTATATTCTAGCTCAGATTCCAATTCTATATTCTGTTCTGTTCGATTCTGCTTTTTTGCTGTACAGCAAAAGCAGAATCTCTTTTCACTTCTAATTGCTGTACAGCAAAAGCAGAATCTCTTTTCACTTCTAATTGCTGTACAGCAAAAGCAGAATCTCTTTTCACTTCTAATTGCTGTACAGCAAAAGCAGAATCTCTTTTCACTTCTAATTGCTGTACAGCAAAAGCAGAATCTCTTTTCACTTCTAATTGCTGTACAGCAAAAGCAGAATCTCTTTTCACTTCTAATTGCTGTACAGCAAAAGCAGAATCTTTCATTTCCAATTGCTGTACAGCAAAAGCAGAATCTTTCATTTCCAATTGCTGTACAGCAAAAGCAGAATCTCTTGTCATTTCAATTGCTGTACAGCAAAAGCAGATCTCTTTTCATTTCCAATTGCTAATTTTGCTGTACAGCAAAAGCAGAATCTTTCATTTCTTTTCAGAATCTTTCATTTCCAATTGCTGTACAGCAAAAGCAGAATCTCTTTTCATTTCCAATTGCTGTACAGCAAAAGCAGAATCTTTCATTTCCAATTGCTGTACAGCAAAAGCAGAATCTCTTGTCATTTCCAATTGCTGTACAGCAAAAGCAGAATCTTTCATTTCCAATTGCTGTACAGCAAAAGCAGAATCTCTTGTCATTTCCAATTGCTGTACAGCCAGAATTTCATTTCCAAGCAACAGCAGAAGCAGAATCTTTCATTTCCAATTGCTGTACAGCAAAAGCAGAATCTCTTGTCATTTCCAATTGCTGTACAGCAAAAGCAGAATCTCTTGTCATTTCCAATTGCTGTACAGCAAAAGCAGAATCTCTTGTCATTTGCAATTGCTGTACAGGCAAAGCAGAATCTCTTTTAATTTCAAATTTTGTACAGCAAAAGCAGAATCTCTCTTCATTTCCAATTGCTGTACAGCAAAAGCCGATTCTCTCTTCATTTCCAATTGCTGCACAACAAAAGCAGGATCTCTCTTCATTTCCAATTGCTGTAAGCCAAAGCAGAATCTCTCATTTCCAATGTAATACTCTGTACATTATAACAGCTGTCACCTCCCACAATTCTTCCATCAAGAGTTTCATCATATCCTGTTGCATAAATACCAGGACACTCAAACCGCCCACCTCCCCCCAACCCTTTTACATGCAATGATTTATGCAACAGCCGAAAAGGCAATTAAATTTAATTGGTCATTTTCAGCCGAGTGCCGCTGCCAACGACACCTTGTTAGCTCGGCACAACTTTTGCGCGAGTGAATGATAATGATGGGACTTCGTGGCGTTTGCATAATTTATCAAGTGCTGCGTTTTGTCGCCTGGTTGGTTTTGTTTACTCTCTTCGGTGAAAGCTTTGACATCTTTGATTCTTCGTGCTGTGGGGGGGTGGGGGGGAGGGAGGGTCTGTGATGTCAAGTCGTTTTGATGGTTGTGGTAGTGATTGGAAAGTGTTGTTATTATTATTATTATTATTATTATTATTATTATTATTATTATTACCAGTAATAATGCTAATAATTAATAATAGTAAAAGTTGACATAGGAAATTTTTATTACTATTATTATTATTATTATTATTATTAACCAGTAATAATACTATTACTAGGAATTAAAGGTGATGATGATGATTATTGTTATTATCAATAATAATAATAATACTAATGATAAATAACAATAGTAAATGTCGAAAAAAGATTTTTATAATGATTCTCATCATTAGTCGCGGTGATGACAATGAAAGCAAAAACAAATCGATATTAATTTGAGCAAGAGAAAATGAAAGCACAAAAGCAACAACGATAATAGCAGTAATAATAAAAATAAAAAAACGTAACTACCAGAAATGTTAACATTCCTATTTTTATGTTGTCATGTTCCATCATATATTCTTCGCCCCTGAACTTATCGAAATCAATTCAGGAAAGCAAAATTGATTCTTATCACAATTTTCATTCATGCTCTCCTCATTCTCGCCTTTCTAAACCCCTCCCACCCCCCACCCCCCTTGCTGTAATAACCTTCGTTATTGAGTTGAATATCAGAGAAGTTATTGATTAGAAAGAAATTTTTATCGTGTGCCTCACTCAGCTATGGAATTGGAAAAAATCGTAATTGACGTGTATTGTCTATTGTTTTCTTCTTGTAAAGGTTTTGGCATTCTTATGTACTCAGTTATCAATTTTTTTTCCATTGAAGTCTTGTGCGACTTTGAATAAGGTCCTTTTTCATTAAATATTTTCAGTTTTATTTTTTTATTTAAAAAATTAGGCATTGTTTTTATCTACTCATTTTTTTCCATGAAGTCTTATGCGGCTTTGAAGTGTAGGGTCCTTTTTCATTAAATATTTTCAGTTTTTTTTTTTATATTTCTTTACAAAAATTAGGTCTTGTCGTTTTTATTTATTCAGTTATCAATTTTTTTTATGACGTCTTCTGCTACGTCGAAGTGTAGGGTCCTGTTTCATTAAATATTCAGTTTTTTTAATAAAAAAATATTTTGATTTGATCTACTCTTATCAAATTTTTTATCTTGCAGTGGTATGCTACATTGGAGTGTAGCGTCCTGTTTCATCAAATATTTTTAAATTATTTTTTTTTATTTATTTTTTATAGGACATTAGACCTTCCCGTTTTTATCTTTTCATTAATGTTGAACCAGTTATAAATTTTTTAAAGGCTTCAGTTTTTGTTATGAAGAGATTGATAATTTTATATAGGTGTGCCATTTTTCATCTTGTTTATGGCAAGCTTAATTCCATTAGCAGTTAAATTTCTTCTTTTACTTTTTAAAAATTGATCTTTAGAATATCTTTTTTTAAACTCATTTAATTTAATTTGCATTTTCATTAAGTTTCACCATAGCGCTGAATTACCCTATTGGACCCAGTGCTTGGTTTGTGCACAAGTTTTTATGTCCTGTAAGGGGGTGGTGCCGTCAGTTCACCTCACGTGGTGCACCGTAGACATTACTGAAGGTTTTTTGCAGCGTCCCTTCCAAGGCCCCTAGCTGAAACTCCTTTCCTTCATTTTTGCTGGACCTCCATTCATTCTCTTTATTCCATCTTGTTATCCATCCTCTCCTAACAACTCATTTATAGTGCAACTGCTTTGAGGTTTTCCTCCTGTTACACCTTTCAGACCTTTTTTTACTCTCAATATCCCTTTCGGCTCTGAATGACCTCGTAGGCCCCAGTACTTGGCCTTGGACCAAAATTCTGTATTCTGTTCTATTTATTAAATTTCTTATCTCAACCCATTACAGGCCAACTTCTTAAATTTCATATCCATTCCATTCCATTCCAATTTGTTAAATTTCATATCCCATTCCATTCCAATCCAACTTGTTAAATTTCATATCCCATTCCATTCCATTCCAACTTGCTTATAAATGAGGTGACACTGCAAAGTTGCAGTTAACAAGAGATGTAAATTTCGATTCAGATTTTAGGCTGGGACTCAGGAAGCTGTCGATAAAATTATTATTATTATTATTATTATGAAACCTGTTCACATGGAACAAGTACACCAAAGAGTACACTGACTTGAAGTTCAAGCATTCAAAGAGTGTTGGTTTCAACCTCCCACCGCAGACCCCCCCAACACTGCAGCAGCAACTGATCATAATACAGAGCAAGTGATTTTTCTTCACCCTGGGGGAGACGCGAACCCGCGACATCTGAGCGGCATGCCACGACACTAACCACTACGCCAGCGTGATGGGCGAAATGAACGATATTCATATTCACAGTTAACAGGACATGACTTGCGTTGGCTGGATCGTAGCGATCGCTCGCGGGAGATTTGATTAAGGGCACCTGTCCAGGAACTGACGGAGCCATAATTGAAGTCTTATAGTTTCGTGTTCGAGTGGACTTAATACTTGTTCATTTTCGTTTGGGAATTTTTTTTTTTTTTTTTGCTCTTGTAAGTGTAGGAGGTGATGCGTTACTTGTACTGTGTTTTTTTTTTTTTTTTTTTTTTTTTTTTAATGAAGCCATTATGGAAATGTAGTTCTGTGTTTGGGTGGACTTACATTTTGTTTTCGTGTGGGAGTTTTTTTGTTTGTTTTGTAAGTATAGGAGGTGATGCGTTCATTGTAATTAATTTTAGTTGTATTTTAATGTTATTTTCTTTGTTGTTCTTGATGTTTTAGGTTCTAATGAATGTTTTAGTGGCTTCATACTTCTTTGTTATCCTTTGGGAGTTTTTTTTTTTTAACTTGTAAGTATAGGAGATGATGCATTACTTGTACTGTAGAAATCGTATTAGAAATCTGGCTCCGTGTTTGATTGGTCTTACCCTAATTTTGTTTTCCTGTGAGTGTTTTTTTTTTTTTTTTTGTTACTTTTAAGTATAGGAGGTGATGCGTTACTTGTAATCGATTTAAGTTGTTTTTCTGATGTTAATTTCTTCGTTGCTCTAGATATTTTTGTCTCTGGTGAATGTTTCAGTGATTTTACGCTATGTTTTCCCTGGGGAGTTTTTTAAAATTTCATTTCCATTCATCCATCGCCATACTGCATGACCTATTTGGTCTCAGTGCTTGACCTCTGGCGGCCTGGCCTAGACCTGTTATTTTATTCAAATCCTTCGGGACAGTCTATGAAGGCTGATAGTCAGCTGAGTGGTCTGGTTAAGCTAATTTAATAATAATAATAATAATAATAATAATAATAATAATAATAATAATAATAATAATAATAATAATAATAATACCTTTATGAATTATTATCATGATCCTTTTGTCGTTGCTGTCGTTTTTGTTGTCACATTCTCTTTGCCCTGGGTGCCACGTGTGGTGCACTGTAGGCAATACTTAAGGTTCTTTGCAGCGTCCCTTCCTTAGGCCCCCAGCTGCTATAACCCCTTTCGTTCCTTTTACTGTACCTCCGTTCATATTCTCTTTCTTCCATCTAACTTTCCACCTTTTCCTAATAATTGTTTCGTAGTGCAACTGCTTTGAGGTTTTCCTCCCGTTGCACCTTTCAGACCTTTTACTGGCAATTTCCGTTTCAGCGCTGAATGACCTCATACGTCCCAGTGCTTGGCCTTGGGCCAAAATTCTATATTCCATTCCATTCCACATCTGCAGGTTAGAACGACTGAATAGTCTGTGGCTGATAGAAATTTGCGTTGACTTCTCTATTTCTTTGCTTGTTATTAGTTTCTTACTCAGAGTCAGCTCTCTCTCTCTCTCTCTCTCTCTCTCTCTCTCTCTCTCTCTCTCTCTCTCTCTCTCGTGAATCTTCTTAACTTTGCCTTGTCACGAAGTATGATTTCGAATTCCGACCATCATCAGTAAGAAGAAAACAGATCAGTAATGTGCGGTTGAATAAAAATTGCAGTTTTTAGTTTAGATTAGTTGTAATCTCGTAAAAGTGATGACATCCAAAGTTAGTAAGGTTAGGTGGTAATCTCAGGTTTGCAAAATAAATTGTAATGTTGATAAAAGTAATAATTTCAGGGAAAAAAATTAATATCAATATAAATCAAGATGTAAGCTAAGACTAAACAATATTACTTTTTGTTTTGAAAAGTGGAAGGTCATCTTGAAAAAAAAAAAAAAAAAAAAAAACACTGGTCTCAAACAATAATCATCTCAGGTTAAAAAATAGCACTCTTTGAAAAATTATAACATCTTGTTGCTTTCTTCAGGATATGACAATAATCCGATACCGTGTAAACAAGTTGTAATCTCAGGTCAAAATAGGTCCTCTCAGGCAAGGGAAGAACCTAGCAAGCATCCCTCTCTGGTGGAAGAAAATGACACAGCCATTCAGCTGTAGCTGCCGAGTTAATCAGAACTTCCTGGAGGTAAATCACGGAGGAGAAATTCCCGGGAATTAATTCCCTTGGATGCAGTTTTCGGAGAAATGATTTCCCCCTTCGTGAAAAGGAGAACTTGAGTAAGAGAGAGAGAGGAGTTTTCCACTAGGGCTGGTCTGGTGAGGGTGGGCTAATCGGTAAATAAAAGATTTTTTTATTGTTTTTGTTTTTGGGGTGCTACCTGAAGATTTGCGTAATTTATTTACAAAAGGTTTGTTGGTTTGCCATTTCGAACTACTACTACTACTACTACTACTACTACTACTACTACTACTACTACTACTACTACTACTACTACTATTATTTTTATTAAGAGAGTTTATCAAAGGGAGTGGTTTAATGAAAATTATGACAAGGGCTCTTTGAATAATAAATTTAAATATAAGAAAGTTTTTTTTAAGTGATCCATATTATTATTGTTATTGGTGAAAAAACCCACAACGGTGTAGATGTAAACAGAAATATATATAAAAACGAGAACTTTCGAGAACCTGCTCGATTCCCCTTCTCAGTCTCAATTATTATTATTCAAAATATACCAACATACTTAATCAACAAGCCTTAAATGCCTTCTTAGCTTACAAAGCTATTTTTCCAGAAAGGTAGACGTCATGACAAACAAGGACTGAAACTCATTTCTACGCAAAGAACTCTAAGTTCAACCTCTCGTCAACAATGAGTATCAATGTGAGTTATGCTGGCAGGCAAGACCTTTCAAGGTTTTAGACTAGACGGAATAAGGATACCTTTTGCTGGCAGTGTGACGTCACGGCATCGCAACGGAAAGTGCTGACACCATTTTTCAGTGTTCTGGTTAAATAATAATAATAATAATAATAATAATAATAATAATAATAATAATAATAATAATAATAATAATGTGCTACTAGAAACAGCGCACATAGTGAGAAAAGCGATGGACTCCTAAGGAGGCAGGATGCAACCCGGAACCCCATTCTATAAAGACCATCCAGTCAATAGGATGACTGTGATAGACAAAAGAAAAATATAAAATAATATCTCTTTAAAAACCTAATGGTTTAAAGATATTTGCCATATGATGATTTCCGTAATTAATCAGATTGAGAATTAAATAAACTGTATTAAAACAGCAACTACGTAAACCGGTGTAGAACCCTCACGAATTACTAACGTGAACCCTTAAAAAAACACCCGAATTTTGAACCTTGCATGAAATGCAGTACTGCTTTTGTAACCGGATGTGGAACTGACGGAACAGAGTATCCGAATATTTCATGCAATGGAGATTTTGTACATGCAAGCAGATGACAGGCTCAAAGTCTACTAAAAAAAACATGCAATGTTTATTGATCAGTGTTATGAACAGGCTTTCACTGAATAACACATTATCAAACACGCAACAATTCTGCTCTAAAATGGAAGATTGCAGTGTCTGCAAAAATACAGAAATGAGGAAAATAGTAGATAATGCAGTTTTCCCTTGCCTTACTGCTGATTTTGCAGATACTGCAAATGGGACCCCTAAATAAAGCGTTGAAGAATCATTCTGAAACTGCAGTAACTTGTGTACTAGTTTTCCACGAGCCCAGTAGGTGGCATATCTCAATTTACAATGGTCACCATCCCACGTTGTGTTAAGATACATTGGTGACTTCCCATTTCGTCTAGATTGAACATAATACAACAATGATTACCATTCCATGTTGTGTTAGAATACATTTTTGACATTCATTCCCATTCCGTCTAGAAAATACATTTTTGACATCTCGTTCCCATTCCGTCTAGATTGAAGTTAATGCAACAATGATTACCATTCCATGTTTTGTTAAAATACATTTTTGACATTCATTCCCGTTCCGTCTAGATTGAACGTAGTGCGACAATAATTACCATTCCATGTTGTGTTAAAATGCATTTCTGACATCTCATTCCCATTCCGTCTAGACTGAACGTAATGCAATAATGATTACCATTCCATGTTAAAATACGTTTTTGACATCTCATTCCCATTCCGTCTAGAAAATACATTTTTGACATCTCATTCCCCTTCCGTCTAGAAAATACATTTTTGACATCTCATTCCCATTCCGTCTATAAAATACATTGTTGACATCATCATTTGAAAATACATTCTGACATTCATTCCCATTCCATGATTGAAAATGCAGCAATGATTACCATTCCATATTAAAATACATTTTTGACATTCATTCCCATTCAGTCAAGATTGAACGTAATGCAGCAATGATTACCATTCCATGTTAAAATACATTTTTGACATTCATTCCCATTCAGTCTAGATTGAACGTAATGCGACAGCGTCTACCATTCCATGTTTTGTTAAAAGACATTGTTGACATCTCATTCCCAGTCCGTCTTGACTGAAGTCAGTGACCTCACCCTTTATATCCTCCAAAGTAAATAATGTCAACTGGGGTCACCGATGATGTTATGGAAGCACTCGCCGCCCGGAATCGTGTGGGAAGTGTCCTCGGCGAGATTAGGTCGAGTGACCTTCAAGATTCCTGAAAGGCCTACGCATGGCTGCATTGTCTGCCTGGGATTCGTTAACGTCTCTCTCATTATTCTTTTTGCTTTTTGCTTTTCCTTCTCCTTCTCCTTCTCCTTCTCCTCCTCCTTTTTCTGCTACTCTTTGTATTACTCTTCCTCCTCCTTTTTCTGCTACTTTTTGTATTACTCTTCCTCCTCCTTTTTCTGCTACTTTTTTATTCTCCTCCTCCTCCTCCTTCACCTCCTCATCCTTTTTCTTCTCCACCTCCTCCTCCTCATTTTTCTCCTCTCCTCCTCCTCCTCCTCCTCCTCCTCCTCCTCCTTCTCCTTCTCTTCTTCCTCCTCCTCCTCCTCATCCTTTTTCTTCTCTTCCTCCTCCTCCTCCTCCTCCTCCTCCTCCTCCTTCCTCCTCCTCCTCCTCCTCCTCCTCCTCTTCCTCCTTTTCTTTCTCCTCCTCCTCCTCCTCTTTCTTTCTCCTCCTCTTTTCTTCTTCTTCTTCTTCTTTTGATGAGATAAAGAGTAATCCTCCACGTTCCAGAGAGGCCCTCAGAAATACTTGTGGCGTGTGTACGAGAGAGAGAGAGAGAGAGAGAGAGAGAGAGAGAGAGAGAGAGAGAGAGAGGAGGCGCTTTTGAATCGATTATCTTAAGCCCCTTCGCCGTCGTCGTCGTCGTCGTCCACTCTTTTCGAGTGTAGCCGTCTTGCCTTATCTCGTTAGCATCGATGTATCGACGCCTCGGGATTAAGTCGTTACTCCAGCGTCGAGTGGAACGGTGAACGGCTTGCGTTTGGTAGGTTCGCGGTGGCCCCCCGTGGCTATAATAATACTCTCAGTTTCCGTGTCAGCGCTGAATGACCTCATAGGTCCTATAAAACAAGTTCTTAGAAATACGAAAACGCTTGGGGGTCTAATGAATTAAAAAACAAAATGAATTTTTAAATTTTAATAAATTTATTTTAATTTTGAATACACCTTATTAGTGAGTACATATGGAACCATGAGTATAAATGTATTTATTGTGTGAGTGTGTTTCAGTATGAGAGCGCATGTCTCTGGGCAGCTTTTTAATTTCATTCTCATTCGTTCACCACGATATCGGATGAGCTCTTTGGTCCCAGCGCTGGGCTTCTAGCCTAGACCTGTCATTTCATCCAGATCCTTCGGGCCAGCCCTGTGAGAGCTGGTAGTCCGTGGTCTGGTTAAACTGTTTCAATAATAATAATCATTATCCACTGGAGATAGCATTAAATCAGCGCTAGGGATAGTTCTCTCTCTCTCTCTCTCTCTCTCTCTCTCTCTCTCTCTCTCTCTCTCTCTCTCTCTCTCTCTCTCTGGATTGTCTCTCATACATACATTATATATTTATAAATACAGTATTATATATGAAAATACATACATACAGATACGAAAATACAGCCAGTGCATATTGGTAGGCGAATATAAGCGCATAGTGCATGCGAATAGTATGGATGCGTACCCTCAAAAATGCAAATCCCTGAGAGGTAGCAAGTATGAAGCCAATGAAACGCATCGTAAGAATATCATTTCGGCAAAGGAAAGGTGACGATCTCTCTCTCTCTCTCTCTCTCTCTCTCTCTCTCTCTCTCTCTCTCTCTCTCTCTCTCTCTCTCTCTTCCGCCGAGGAAGTGAATATGAGAGTGATAAAGTTGGTTCTGTAAGGTTTTTCGTTTACGATCCTCACCGGATAGGGTTTCTCTCTCTCTCTCTCTCTCTCTCTCTCTCTCTCTCTCTCTCTCTCTCTCCGAAGACGTGAAAATGAAGTGATAAAATTCGTTTCTTTACAATATCTGTTTACGATCCTCGCCGAATGGGGGCGGGCTTATTGCTGCATCGGCTTGAAGAAGAAAAATTTTTTTGGTTCCTGTTTTCCTAAAAAAAAAAAGGTTATTGGTGCCTGGTAACGTCTTTCGCAAAGAGGAGGGGATGATAAATTAGAAAATTGAAAGTAATAATGTGATGCGTATGTCTTTCAGACGGAATGGAATTGGGCCAAATTCGCATTTTCAGGTTTTTGTGTGTGGTGGGGGAGAAGAGGGGGTTATGGGTAGATGTTGGGTTTGGGAGCATGACGTATAAGATGTTAATAAGAGAGGACGAGAACAAGAAAAACAAGTGAGAATTTAGCCGAAGTTTCTTCGGCGCAATCGAGTTTTCTGTACAGCCGCTACAGCGTATAATCAAGGCCTCCGAAGATAGATCTATCTTTCGGTGGTCTCCGTATAATGCTGTATGAGCCGCTGCCCTTGAAACTTTAAACACTGCCCACTGGTGGCCTGGCCTATATCGTTGCCAGAAGTATGATTATGGCTAACTTTAACCTTAAATAAAATAAAAACTACTGAGGCTAGGGTGCTGCAATTTGGTATGTTTGATGACTGAAGGTTGAGTGATCAACATACCAATTTGCAGCCCTCTAGCCTCAGTAGTTTTCAAGATCTGAGGGCGGACAGAAAAAGTGCGGACGGACAGACCAAGACGGCACAATAGTTTTCTTTTACAGAAAACTAAAAAAGTGAAAATAAGGTTTTATTCCTATTTTGTATTAAGCTGTTTGTTTTTGGTGTCCTGTGACAGCAATGAAAGAATTGAAAAAAAGGTTTAAAAAAGTCATAAATCGTTTTTAAGACTGAGAAAAAATAAAAGAAAAAATTGAGAAGTTGAAATATTATATACATTTTTTTAAGGGGAGAAAGGTATATTGAACCAGTTGCTTGGGTTACAGAGGAGGGGGTGTGTGGTGAGTGGAATAAGTAGAGGAGGGGAGAATGTAAAGTGGGTTACAGAGGAAGAAGAAAAACAGTCGGCTTACCCACTTGTCAGAAGGATGCTTATTGTAGTTTGTGGCCACTGAAGTTATTTACCTTATTTGCCTTAGCCGTTCATATTTTTTTTTTCTTCCCTCTTCCTTTCCACTTTCTCCTAACAATTGATTCATAGAGCAGCGTCGAGGTTTGCCTCCCGTTACACCTTTCAAACCTTTTTGCTATCAATTTCCCTTCGATTGCTGAATGACCTCATAGGTCCCAGTGCTTGGCCTTGGGCCTGAATTCCTTTTGCCTTAGATTCATCATGAAATCCTCTAGAGTAGGGGAAAAAAAAAGAAGAATCATTTGTGGCGACCAGTTAAAATTCATCTTGCTTCTACGTGAAAAATAGGAAGTATATTCGTGTGGCTTTATTATAAAAGCTCAAATGAACACAGTATTTTACCTTCCGTTCTCTTTGCTTTTTCTGCCGTCAGTGCCCCTCAAGTGCGGTGCACTGTAGGCATTACGCAAAAGGTCTTTGCAGCGCCTCTTCTTTAGGCCACTAGCTGCAACCTCTCTCGTTCCTTTCATTGTACCTCCATTCATATTCATTCTTCCGTCTTTTCACCCCTTTCTATCAATTGTTTAATAGCGCAACATCGAGGTTTTCTTCCAGTTACACCTTTCAAACCATTTTGGCTATCAATTTCCGTTTCAGTACTGAATGACCTGATAGGTCCCAGCGCTTGGCTTCCGACCTAAATTATAATTTCTATTCTTTCCTTTTCCTTTTCAACTTAACGCTCTCTGAGCTGTCGGCCCAGGCCGTAAAAAAAAAAAAAAAAAAAAAAAAAAACATGAATTCGCTGCGTCGTTATTTTTTCCTTATGGCTTCTGAGAGCAGGTAACGCATAAAAGACTGGGGACTTACGCAACTCGTAAGGACCTGAGATAACGCACTTATTCAGTATCTAATGCGTATGGGGCTTTCTTTGGACGAACGAGCCTTGCATAATGTAATGAGCTTATGGGTTACATCATTCGAAGGTATTCAGTGACACACGCACATACGGGCTGAGAATAACAATGGCATTTTCGGATTAAGGACAGCAGCAAAAAAAAAAAAAAAAACAGTACTTGTTCTTTCTTCCGTATACCAAGACTGAGACATTTGGACATTTGTTGGTCAGTGTCCTAGTCTAGTGGATCTGAGACATAAGTGACGGAAATGGGTATTTTATCCTTGCTGCGATTTTCGGGGAGGATTGTAATGTAAGACAGTTGTGTGTGTCTTTGGTAGGGGGGCGGGTCTCCTTAGTAAAATTCAGATCGTGTACATATGCAGTATGTGTGTGTGAATTTGTATGTATATTATGTAGGTATTTACAGTGTGATTTATTTATATGTATATATATATATATATATATATATATATATATATATATATATATATATATATATATATATATATATATATATATATATATATATATATATATATATATATATATAAATATATAAATATAGCATAGTTTTAGGTAATTCTTATATGAAAGTCTTTTCTCATTTTTGTTCATATTCCTCTTTAATTTTATTACGGCGTCAGTAACCTAGATGTTGTAACGCCAGTTTTAGTAAACACAAATCAATCAACCAATCAGTCAAGCCAAAGACCTCATTCCTCTCCAGGAAAATAATGCAGGGAAAAACGCTTTGTCTGAAGTGCCGAGGTGGCTCGGGTTATATCCATTTCCATAATGCCTGAGCGAAAATGTGTGACGTAGCTGTCACGTGGCTGTTACTTTCCTGTCGGAGAGTTGTGGCACTTTTGTTTAAAATGGAGGAAGGTTGGAGCACGGCTTGAAAGATATCCAGAGAGAGAGAGAGAGAGAGAGAGAGAGAGAGAGAGAGAGAGAGAGAGTCTTTTCATGATGATACATAATTCATGACGTGGTCACTCTTGTATGAGTGGATTGATTTTGACAGATGTTCTTACGTACAGAATTGATAAGGCTTATGTATACATATATTATACATACATATGCATGTTTAAAATTTTACATTTATAATGCATTAAACAGTGCACAACATTCGTGGAAGAATACCTTCGCCATTAATTTGTAATGTGTATGAACTGAAAAACGAATGCAGTATATAATATATATTATATACAGTATATATATATATATATATATATATATATATATATATATATATATATATATATATATATATATATATATATATATATATAATATACAGTATATCTGTATGTATGTATGAATGCATTCAGTATTAAACCATTTCCCATGTATCGATACAAACACAACAACACAGGGTGCATTGTAACATTCACGCATCAACCACTGAAAACTCACTGCATGTTGAGATCAGGTGGAGGTAGTAAGCTTTACTTCATGGACACTACTGCCCTAGGAAGTGTCAATCGCTTGGGAATTTAATCCATAGAATCCCAAGGCAGAGGGGACACAATGGATGGTTGTGAACCCGTTGGGGATGGAAATGTCCCAATATGGCGGATTAGCCTCTCTTGTTTTAGGCCTGCAGCAGTTGCATATTTCATGTCAGTCTTTATAGAATTTATACAACATGGAAACTGCTGTTGTAGAAGGTGTCATTGGTTTTGGGTGTGATATATTGAGCCTCCTATTGTGGACTCTTTGGATGGTAACCCATCCAAGTACTGACCGGATTAACTTCAGTTATCGTCGATTGTTATTTTTTTTTTGTTTTCTATATTTATTTTCAAACATTTCATCACTTTCTCTATTTTTCTATTTTCCAAACGTTCCATTGTGCGTTTCTTTTCTTTTATGAGTGTATTTGTACATTATTATTATGGTTAATGTTATAGCTTTCTCCCGCCCCCCCCCAGTGTATGTGTAATTAATGCATTAACCATTTTTTTTTTTACACTTTTCGGTCCATGAAAACTTATTGTTTTTTAACATTATTTCATCCAGTTTATATTTTATAATGTGTTTTGTTTTCATCATTATTCGACGGACATTTTAGGAAGAGGATACTTAGAAAAAATGAATAAAAATGTAAGTAAAAAAAAGGAATGAAGAGGTTAGAGAAAATTGAGTCCATGAAAGAGTGAATAGTGAATAACCTTGGTTAACTGATAACAATAACCATGAAAGGAAAATAGGAATGATAAAGATGGGAATAAGGAAAAGTTCAAGGAAATAATCCTCTATGAAAAATTCTACGTGAAAAAACTGAACGAGATCGGAATAAAATTTAAGAAAATGAAAGATTCGGACGAAAAGAAAGAGAAAAATGGAGAATGAGATGAAAAGAAGGAGCTGAAGGAAAAGTTAATAATTGAGAAAGAAAATAATTCCCCCAACTTCTCCCTTCCCTTCTCTTGCCAAAGGAATATTTTGGGAAAACTGCGGAATTTTAAAAAAGGCCCCGGAGGCAGCATTAAGGGACCAGAATTATTGAGGCAATTAAGGCGGGAGTTTAAGCCCTTTCACGCCCAATAATAGCGCTTTGTTTTCGTTATGGGTATATTCTTTTGGAAGTTCCTGACGCTTTTGAATATAAATTTTATATATATATAAAATTTTTTATCACATCATCTTGATTATATTTTTATATATACAGACATTAAGCTGCAATGGGCTTTTAATATCCAATTTACGCTACTTCGGGAATATCGCCGAAGGGGAATTATAATTTGGTTTGACCGGCGACTTGAGTCGTTGGAGGGTACTGTGTCGAGTGTTCGAGACACTTCGGTACCAATCCATTCATCACTTACCATTCCCTCTTCGGTGATATTCGCGAAGTAGGACGGATTGGATATTAAACGACAATTGTAGCTTAATGATTGTTTTATATATATATATGTGTATATATATATAATATATATACATACACATACACACACACACACATAGGGGGCTTGCTAGCCCCACTGGTATATTTTTTATTTAACGAGCAAATCGATCAGTTGCCAGATACAAATATAGTTCTAGTCCTTGGCCTCATCTGCAAGGAATAGGCTTCCTAACTTATCTCTGTACGTCATGTAGTTATGCATAGATTAAGTGTTTTGTCTATTGAAGCCATAAATACCTTTTATTGGTTAACAGCGTCTTTTGTTAGGCGACTATTAAGTATTGATGAATAAAAGTTTGATTATTTTTTAGAAAGTAATTGCGAGTGATTGAACTACTTTAAAGCAGAAGAAAGATTAGAAATGGAAAATATTAAATGAAAATTAATTCCCTATATATCGAGCCCCTTCTTTCGCTTTTCTTTATGGAGGTTATTTATAGGGTATTTGTATATTTAGCTCTGAACGATAAACGTCCCCTATACGATGCGTTGTACTTCGGCCGTGATCCTTAACTGTAACCTAAAATAAAATGTTTTAGAAGGGGTAACAAAACAATATCTCTGGGACGATTCGTTAATTGTAAATAATGGTACTTTGCAAAAGAGGAAATAAATGAACACAAGCAAAGAATAGAGATCGTTTCGACACGAGACAACCGAACAATTTCCAATAGAAAGCAAATATTCCAATAGAAAGCAAATATTCGGCCAAGGTAATTTATCTATGTTTGTGGATGTTTACGGTGGCAGTTGAGCAGGTAAGTTCCTCTCAATTGAAATATATGAGAACCTGAAGCCTCGATTCACTCCCAGCATTGATAAATATAGTATCGATTCATCAGAGATAAATCGATACTCTATTCAAGGTAATTAGCGAGACACAGGTCATCTATAGACCTGGATGCCACTCGCTCCGACCACCTGCCTCGTTCATTGACTTCCCTAAGGAGATTGGGGCGACCCCACACGGAGGCATCGTCGTATTGACGAACTGTCCAGAGTTCGTTCTGCAGTCTTTAAAAGTTATACGTGTAATGTATACATTTATGTATTGTATATCTGTATATATTTATATATATGTAAATGTTTATATATGTGTACATATATAATTATACATACATATATGTATAACTGGATCACGAAAATGTGGAACGTGATGAATATATATAAATAAAGATGAAATCTACGAAGGAAAGGGAAACGCTGGAGTGCAGCGAGGCCTTTCGACTGTCTGTCGTCCTTTACTTAGCAGACTGACAGTCGAAAGGCCTCGCAGCACTCCAGTGTTTCCCTTTCCTCCTTGGATTTTATCTTTATACATATGTATATATATAAATTATATATATACTATATATGTGTGTGTGTGTGCATCATGGAAAGGACAAACAGTTCAGTTCTAGTCCAGAATCAACCAAGAGAATAAAAGGGAACTGACATCTTAAGCATTCCTTACATTGCCAATGACGTCAACCTTTGATGAATTATTGTAACGTAATCCAGCACAGCTGAGTCATGCGATGGCGCGGAGCAAAGAGTCATTACTAAACAGAAAGTCAAACACGATTAGAAGATCCTGTCGCTTATGCCGAGAGGAAGGGAGAATGGCGAGGGCAGGAGAGGTGAGGAGAGAGAGGGGGAAATGAAAGCGAATGGGAAATGAGAAAAGATGGAAGATTAAACAGCAAAGGGAAAGGATGATTAAAGGTCGGTATGGGGAGTGAAAGAAGCGAGCGGTGGAGAGATTGTATGTTAAAGTTTTTTTTTTTTTTATACAAATGAATAATGTTGTCGTTCTGTTTCTGTCACTTTTGCTCTTGATATTTGTTTATATAGATTTTTATTTAAATAAATAGCAGGAGATAAATAGGTAGAATTCTGTGTGTTCAGGAGGTTTGACCCCGTTGGGGGTTAGTGCCGTCAGTGAACCTCACTCGAAGCACTGTGGGCATTACTAAAGGTTCTTTGCGGCGTCCCTTAGGCCCCTAGCTGCAACCCCTTTCATTCCTTTTACTCTACCTCCATTCATAGTATCTTTCTTCCATCTTGCTATCCGCCCTCTCCTAACGATTATATCCCAGTGCAACTGCTTTGAGGTTTTCCTCCTGTTACACCTTTCAGACTTTCACTGTCAATTTCCTTTCCAGCGCTGAACGACCTCATAGGTCCCAGTGCTTGGTCTTTGGCCTAAGTTGTTCTATATTCCATTCCATCCAGTAGGTTTGATGAGCTTCTTAAGACCTTACTGTATTTTATTGTACGTGTTCAAGGTCGCTAATTTTGCGTGTCTTCTGCGCAGGCGCTTTTAATTCTCGCTTCATCAGTTAAGAGAATGAATACGGCAGTGACCAGGGTCTTGTACATTCTTTGTATCTACATTTATTATTGTCGTTAATGTTGTAAGTAATATATATATATATATATATATATATATATATATATATACACAGTATATATACATACATATTAGTAAATTTCTGACTCACGTCGAGATCGAACCCCAGTCTCTCAGATGACGGGCTAGGTCGTTACCAACTGACCCCACAATTGTTAGCACCCTTTGCCTTTCATTCGAGAGACCCGGGTTCGATCCTGATGTGAGTCAGAAATTAAATATATATATATATATATATATATATATATATATATATATATAATATATATATATATATATATATATATATATATATGATTACGTGTCACAGAAAAGAATGTTATAGAGGAGAACTCTTAGCAGACAAAGCTTCCGCCTCAGTAATCAACGTCACGGAATACCAAACGACAATGGAGGGGGGGGGGAGCAGGAACAGCAATAGCAACAGCAACAGCAACAGCCAAGGCCTTTTCCCCCGGGGGTATCTGAAATCGTTAATACATCAGCTGTCACGACAGGAGAAGAATGAAAAAAAAAAAAAAAAAAAAGATTCGCTCTCTGGTTCCTGCTGATGTTTTTATTTTTATTTATTTATTTATTTTTTTCGTGCGTTCGTAAATCCGTGCGTTAGGTTTTGTCGTTCGTGATCGTCCGGTATCGGTTCTTTTGTCAGCCTTGTGATGTTTCTTCGTCCTTTGTGTTCCTTGATGCTTGGTGATGTTGTTCTTTGATCCCTATTGGCTTTAGTTTTCTCATTCTTTGATGTTTCTTAGTCCTTTTTGTTCTTTGATGTTTGGTGATGTTGGTCACGAACCCTTTGGCTTTAGTTTTCTCGTTCTTTGATGTTTGGTGATGTTTGTTCTTGTCCGTTAATGAGATCTTTCATTTGATGTTTGCGTTACTCTTTGATGTTTGTCGCTGGTGTTGAGGCCTGTAGTGTTATTTGATGTTGGCTTTGTTTGTTGATATTAAAATCTTTCACGTGTTATTCTTTGCTAAATGGGGCCAGCGATGAACCATTTTAACTATTATTCTTTGAAGTTTGTTAGTGTTTGTTAGTGATGTTGATTAGTTTTCGCCGTCTTTAGTATTCAGTGATGTTTGGTGATGTTTGGTAATTACAACTTATTTAATTAACTACGCTCAAATGATTTGCTATCATAATTTTGTTATAAAACTTTACAAATAGACGACAACACGCGTAAAATATTACTGTAATATATAATTTTTCTCTCATAAGGTCACCTGTATCAAAATACCTTTAAATGATTGTGGAGGCGCGAAAATGCTATGAAGGTGTTGCTATAAAACCCTTAATATTACAGTAATAATGATGTTCGTTAAATTATAGATTGAAAAAATGGCTTTATAATTGCCAAAACTGGCGTCAGTATCAAGAGAGAGAGAGAGAGAGAGAGAGAGAGAGAGAGAGAGAGAGAGAGAGAGAGAGCACTTGCGTCGTGCTATTTTCAGAACTGGCGTGTACGATCCAATTTTAAATGCGTTGCCCAGCCTGGGTCGTCCAACTGAAAGGAAAATAGATTAATAAATAGATTAATAGTTGATCATAAAGGATATGTAGTTGCAACTATATATGCATTTGAACCGAAAGGAAAAAAAGTAAATAGAATGCAAAGAAATGAATAGGAAACATGCACTAAACCCAGACAAATCATAACTCTCTCTCTCTCTCTCTCTCTCTCTCTCTCTCTCTCTCTCTCTCTCTCTCTCTCTCTCTCTCTCTCTCTCTCTCTCTCTAGAAAAATAATAATTGAACCTGTTGATCAAAACTGGGTTATTTTTACTTTTATTCAAAGGAAAATATATAGACTAGCCTTTTTCTTGGGTTTGTGATGGGAATTGATTATATCAATCTGTTGCTTGGGCAAGCAATATGTATTATTTTGTTAGCCTGTCTTTCTCCTCCTGTGGTGTGGCTTTTGTGGGGAAATGTAGACGGTGATAAATGTCCTTTGAAAGCAGACATTAATAATAGTGTCATTTTTAAATTTACAGAAGGAAGCAATACTAAGGCTACATTTCTTTCATTAAAGGTTTGATGGCTGTCATCTTTCTCTGCAAGGATCAGATCGAGACAGTGGCGTGCAACCCCCCCCCCCCTCTCTCTCTCTCTCTCTCTCTCTCTCTCTCTCTCTCTCTCTCTCTCTCTCTCTCTCTCTCTCTCTCTCCGTCGATGATAACAAGCTGTGATCTTTTTATTTCCAAGAAATCTCTCTCTCTCTCTCTCTCTCTCTCTCTCTCTCTCTCTCTCTCTCTCTCTCTCTCTCTCTCTCTCTCTCTCCGTCGATAATAACAAGCTGTGATCTTTTTATTTCCAAGAAATATTTCTCTCTCTCTCTCTCTCTCTCTCTCTCTCTCTCTCTCTCTCTCTCTCTCTCTCTCTCTCTCTCTCTCTCCGTCGATGATAACAAGCTGTGATCTTTTTATTTCCAAGAAATATTTCTCTCTCTCTCTCTCTCTCTCTCTCTCTCTCTCTCTCTCTCTCTCTCTCTCTCTCTCTCTCCAAAGTTTACAATAGATCTGTGTTTGAATCTATTTCGAATATCTGTCTATCTATGTACGAAACTGGAATTGTCCTCCAATTATTGAAATCTCTCTCTCTCTCTCTCTCTCTCTCTCTCTCTCTCTCTCTCTCTCTCTCTCTCTCTCTCCTTTAAATTAGGTAGCTTTACATAATATGTCTCTAACAGAACATCTTGAAAAAAATATGTAGTTCCCAAGTTTAGAAAAGAAGGAAAAGAACAATTATCTACAATTTCAAAAATGTATAATCAATCATATCCAATGGTAAACATTAATTCATTCAGAGGTAAAGACTGTAGGTCTTATTTAAAGAGAGAGAGAGAGAGAGAGAGAGAGAGAGAGAGAGAGAGAGAGAGAGAGAGAGAGAGAGAGAGAGAGACTTATTCAGACTTCTAAAGAACGTTGTAAATAGGGTGGATAATGAGATTTGGCTAGCTAACAAGACTACCCTGATCCTTATTTAGAAAATTGACTTATAAAGAATTCCTCCTGAAGAATAGGCCTTGTATGGGGAGGGGAGGGGAGAGGGGGGGGGCTGTGTGTGCCCGGTTGATAAGCCTTCAGACTCGCAATGCTGCTTCGTATCGTGTTCCATTTTTGTTATGTGGTAGCATACCTTACATAATACCTTTTGTTTCGTGGTTGTGGGGAATATTTATTTTCCTTTTTTGAATTTTTCTCTTTCTGTTTGGTGGTTATTTATTTGAATACTTATTTTCCTTCTTATTTGTATTTTCCCTTTCTGTTTGGGGGTTATTTTTTTGAATACTTATTTTCCTTTTTTTGTATTTTTTCTTTTTAGCTGATTATTGAACTGAGGCATTAAGTTTGATGCTTCACGAAATTTGTGTATCAATCTGGTGTGAAATTAGGGCTTGTCTTAGCATAATACCAGCGGGGGTCACTTATAAAGATGTATCACTCTATCTTGCTCTGTGAAAAAGTTAAGTATACCTTAGTTTAACCAGACCACTGAGCTGATCAAAAGCTCTCCTAGGGGGCCAGAAGGATTAGACTTATTTTACGTGGCTAAGAACCAATTGGTTACCTAGCAACGGGACCTACAGCTTATTGTGGAATCCGAATCACATTATACCGAGAAGTGAATTTCTGTCACCAGAAATAAATTCCTCTGATTCTTCGTTGGCCGGCCGGAGACTCGAACTCGGGCTTAGCAGAGTGCTAGCCGAGAAGTCTACCGACTCCTCCAACGAGGAACTAATCTTGCTCTGTGAATAATTATATTTCTTCCTAACAGAAGGATTTTGGTTTATATATAATTGTTAGGCTATTTCATATAACATACACAAGATGTTGCTCTAAGGAAGGTATCACTGTAAGCATTGCTTAAGGTTCTTTGCGGAGTTCCCTACGGCCCGTAGCTGCAACCTCTTCAGTTTTTTACTGTACCTCCTTTCACATTCTCTTTCTTTCCATCTTACTTTCCTCAACCCTCTCCTAACAATTGGTTCATAGTGCAACTGCGAGTTTTTCTTCCCGTTACGCATTTCAAACCTTGTGCTGTCAATTTCCGTTTCAGCGCTGAATGACCTCGTAGGTCCCAGCGCTTGGCCTTTGGCCTGAATTCTGTATTCAATTCAATTATAAGGAAGAGATGACGCATTGGGAGCAATTAGTGACGTATTCAAAAAAATTAATTTTGAATTCGATAAAAAAGACATAAAAATCTTTATATATATATATATATATATATATATATATATATATATATATATATATATATATATATATATATATATATATATATATATATATATATATATGCAGGAAGGCGTGAGACTTAGGTCTGGTCAGGCTATATAATGTAAACTGCCTAAATAGAAAAATTCAATTTAATGTTCCCAATTACTTCCAGCGAGGTAAAAAACCAGTTCATATTCTATGAATTATTTACCCAAGTTCCCTTTTAATGAAATTGTACGTTTTGTTGCTGTAATTTAATATCCAGCCTCGTTAGTGAATGTCCTCCCATGTAGAAATGTTATTAAAATTAACTCTCTCAAAATTCGCTGTGTCATTCCGGAAAGCCGTTTGTAGCTTTCCTTCTAAAAGGTCTACCGTTATTTTCTAACTCTTGAGTGATACTGTTGAATAAGCTCCAGTAAAGGTAATGCCTTATCTTCATTAATTGAACAAGTAAAAAATACGCCGATGTATCTCTGGCGCAGTCGAGATTTCTGTACTGCTTATAATCAAGGCCACCGAAAATGGATCTATCTATTTGTGGTCTCAGTATTATGCTGTATGAGCCGCGACCCATAAACTTGAACCAAGGCACGGTGTGGTGGCCTGGCGTATATCGTTGCCAGACGCACGATTATGGCTAAATTTAACTGTAAATTAAATAAAAATTACTGAGGCTGGAGGGCTGCGATTTGGTGTGTTTAATGATTGGAGGGTGGATGATTAACATAAAAATTTGCAGCCCTCTAGCCTCTGCAGTTTTTAAGATCTGAGGGCGGACAGAAAAAAGTGCGGACGGACATACAAAGCCGCCACAATAGTTTTCTTTTACAGAAAACAAAAAATTGCGAAGTATCTAAAACTCGTTACGTAAATGCTTTATCGTTGTATTATATATTGATGAATACGTTGTCTTTGAATCATTTATCGAATAATATTCCAGTTCTTTGGAAAAAAAAAGATTCCTGTCATTTATTTATTTTAATATGTTTCTCTCCCAACCTGTCACTCCCGTGGGGGTTAGTGTCATCAGTGCGCCTCATGCGGTGCGCTGTAGGCATGACTTAGGTTCTGTGCAGCGTCCCTTCGGCTCCCAGCTGCAACCAATTTCTTTCCTTTTACTGTACCTCCGTTCATATTCTCTTTCCTCCATCTGACTTTCCTCAATACGCTCCTAACAGTTGATTCATAGTGCAACTGCGAGGTTTTCTTCCTGTTACGCCTTTCAGACCTTTTAACTGTCAATTTTCCTTTCAGCGCTGAATGACCTCATAGGTCCCAGCGCTTTGCCTTTGGTCTAAATTCAATATTGTATTCTATTCTGTTGTATTGTCCTCGTGGCGAATGAAGCTTTCCCTCACGAGCGCGGTAGTTCAGGTCCCTTGATTGATGCTTGTAATTAACTGGAACCCGGATAACCTTATTTCCCCTGCATTGGAGTTAATTGAGGCGCGGTCTCTGCAAGCAGGTGACTGCCCTTTATTTTATTTTATTTTATTTTTTTTTTTTTTTACTGTGTGGGTCATTAGGTATGGTGATGCTCTTCTGTTTCATTTTGGTCATTCCTGTTACTCTGAGAGTTTCTGTTTTGTGTCGCGAGTTGAGGTTTTGGGTATTCTTGTTGTTTTTCGTTGAAGTTGAGATTTTCCATTTTGTTTTACAAGTTACAGTTCTGTCCTCAGATGATTTGTGGAAATTGCATTCTAGATTTTTGAAAAAAACTTAAACGGTAAGAGAGCTTCCATGTTGTCTTACGAATTACCTTGCTGTTCTCAGAGGTTTGTAAAAATTACATTCTGTAGATTAAAACAAAACTTAAATGGTCAGAGATCTTCTTTGTTTTACAGTTTACTTTACTATCCTCAGAGGATTTGTAAAAATATCGTTCTGTATTAAAACAAAACTTAAATGGTCAGAGATCATTCATTGTTTTACAATTCACATATCTGTCCTCGGAAGATTTGTAAAAATTTCTTTCAAGAAACAAAAAAAGTTTGAATCTACTACTACGACCCGTAGGGGGTTAGTACCGTCAGTACACCTCACGGGGTGCACTGTAAGCATTACTAAAGGTTCTTTGCAGCGTGTCTTCGGCCCCTAGCTGCAACCCCTTTCATTCCTTTTACTGTACCTCCGTTCTTATTATCTTTGTTCCATCTTGTTATCCGCCCTCCTAACAATTATTTCATAGTGCAGTTGCAAGGTTTTCCTCCTGTAACACCTGTCAAACCTACCCACTCTCAAGTTCCTTTCCAGCGCAGAATGACCTCATAGGTCCGAGTGCTTGGTCAATCAGTCATAGGCCTGTTTGCCTTTCCTAAACTCTGTATTCCATTCCATTTCATTCCTGAATCTCTTAAATTAGTTAAAAGTATATCTTAGTTTAACCAGACCACTTTTTAACAGCTCAGTGTCTTTCTACACTATATTAAAAAGGCAGGCTAATTTTTTTTTCCCAGTGTCTTTCACCTTGTGAGTACAAGCATTCCTTTCCAGGCTTTCACCTCAAATAGCTTCAACTTTCTCAAAAATAAAACACAACAGGACAACGATTGGTGGGGGGAAGGGGTTTGGGGGTGGGGTGGGGAGTGACTAAGCACCAAATGTGTCACTGAAAAGCAAGTGAGGCAAGATCTAGAAATAAAGATTTAACTAATTCTTATCCAGCGAAGCCCCTGAATGCTTATGGATAGTTTTGGCATTGTAAGTTGAATATTATGATATCTACAGCATATTACAAATCTCAAATGAAAAATTGATGCGTGAAATGGGGAAGCTCAACGCTAATAGAATGTGTACCTATCTATCTATCTATCTATCTCTATCTATCTATCTATCTATCTATATGTATGTCCTATACCTAGTTATATATATATATATATATATATATATATATATATATATATATATATATATATATATATATATATATATATATATATATATATATATATATATATATATATATATATATATATTATAAACTAAGAAGAGTCAAACAAATGAATTTCTTCAGAACTGAGAAGAGGAGAAAATTTATTTCCTTTAACCAGAGTAAATTTAGTTTTATCTATCTATCTATCTATCTATCTATCTATCTATCTATCTATCTATCTATCTATCTATCTATCTATCTATTTAATACCAGTCGCACTTCATAAACTCCCACACTAAGACCGGTACCGGAACGGAAGTATGTGATAAAATCGATAAGACCCAAAATCTTTACGATCATCGTAAAATGTTGTCTCTCTGCGGGATTTCCAGCGGATGTGCCAAGTAATGTGGGAACTTTTCGGGATGTGGCACCGTCTCTCTCTCTCTCTCTCTCTCTCTCTCTCTCTCTCTCTCTCTCTCTCTCTCTCTCTCTCTCTCTATTTAGTTTTTTTTAAAGAATTTACAATGGGGGACCTAGTAGTGAAATGTGTACAATGGAGGATTCTCTCTCTCTCTCTCTCTCTCTCTCTCTCTCTCTCTCTCTCTCTCTCTCTCTCTATTTTTTAATGAATTTTCATTGGGCGACCTAGTAATGAAATGTGCACAATGAAGGGATTCTCTCTCTCTCTCTCTCTCTCTCTCTCTCTCTCTCTCTCTCTCTCTCTCGTTAGTTTCTTTAAAGAATTTTCAGTGGACGACCTGGTCATAAAATATGTTACATAATGGAGGTCTCTCTCTCTCTCTCTCTCTCTCTCTCTCTCTCTCTCTCTCTCTCTCTCTCTCTCTCTCTTTATTTAGTTTTTAAAGAATTTCCAACGGGCGACCTATTAATGAAATGTATACATTGAAGGAATCGCTCTCTCTCTCTCTCTCTCTCTCTCTCTCTCTCTCTCCAGCCCCAGACTGCCGTGTCATGACGGATAGTCTGTAATAGTCTTTATAATAACTGTAGATATTGCCTTCCAGTAGATGATAAGTTTCAAGAGATTTTTATTATTTATTTTTTTTTATTGGGGAAGATTTAAGAGTATTTTTTTGGGGGGGAGAGACTTTTTTTTAATTTGGAGAGACATAGGAAGGAATACAAACGGAGGTAGAGAGATTATTCAGAAGGAGGTCATTACTCCTGCTAAAAAAACAATAGTTTAAAAACATTAGGTGATATATCGCTTATTTTTAAAGTACCTTTTTTTTGTAATCTCGTAAATTAATTCGCTCTATACAGGGACGAATGTCTCTGAGTAACACTATTATTATTATTATTATTATTATTATTATTATTATTATTATTATTATTATTATTATTATTATTATTATTATTATTATTATTCAGAAGATGAAACCTATTCAGATGGAACAAGAACCCACCCAAAGGGCCACTGACTTGAAATTCTTTAAGCTGACAAAGAATATTATGCTGCCCATTCGAAAGAAGTACCAGAAGGTAATGGGAAACACAGAAAAAGGAGATCGGTTATTAGAAAAACGTAAATTAACAAGCTAATGAATAAATAAAAATGCATATAAAATATTGAAATAAAAGAGAAATTATTTTAGGGTAGTTGCATCTTCGCTTGAACTTCTGAAGAAGTTCCAATTGCGTGAGGAATAACGGACCTCTGGTTCTCAGTTACGTCTAATAATGAGATTTCTACGAAATTGCAGGAATTCAGAATTTGAAAATATTACGCAATTCATCATTTTGACGGAGATGCAAGTCATGGCGGTGACGTTAGACTGGAAATTGATTGGCAAGTGATCCCAAATTTTTCAAAATGATTTTATTGTGTAGAGATATTCGTATCCTGACTTAGAAAATCTGTCGTAAATTTTGTCATATTCATACAGGTCAGATAATCGTGGAGGTACCTTTCTGGGTATCGTTCGGGCAAATTGATTGATCTGATGGAAAGGTATGATTGAGAAGTTGATGAAATGGTATTGACAGTCATCATCATATTCATTACCATAATGACGAAAACAGTCAGTTTCAGCACAGTGAAGGCTTGTAAAATGATAAACACTAAAAAACAGTTTAATAGAACATATTAATCTTATTCAAAACTACGTACAGAATTTCGCATCTAGCAGAAGATGGGCTATGTGGAAACCGCATTTATTTCCATGTCAATGACCTCTCTCTCTCTCTCTCTCTCTCTCTCTCTCTCTCTCTCTCTCTCTCTCTCTCTCTCTCTCTCTCCTTCCTCCAGCTGTTACCAGATACAGTTGGCTGGCTGCAAGGTACACCATTTTCTGTTTAGGTGAACAGACTCACTGGGCCGTAAAGGAACGAGGTCCTGGTTATATCAGTCCTTTGGCCAAATGTGAACTCGTACTTCCCTTGCTTATGAGGAGAGAGAGAGAGAGAGAGAGAGAGAGAGAGAGAGAGAGAGAGAGAGAGAGAAGAGAAGGTCAAACTACGAAGTATGAACAATTAAAATTATAATTCTCATTCCATTTTTTTTTTCTTCAAATGCCGTCCTCCATGACGTATACGCAGTTGAAAACGGACCATAATTAATTACACAGAATTATGAGTCACGTACAAAACTTTCATGATTATACAAGTTTGAACGCTTATAATTACAGTCTTCATTTTATTCTTTACGAACGCTGTCCCCATGACGTTTACACAATTAGGAACGATCATAATTAATTAACAAAAATTAAGTCACTCAACGATTTCCTAATTGAGTACAGTTTTATATTCCAAACTCTCCCATTCACTCGCATGATCCGCAGAACGAACGCGCGTTGTTGATTCTGTGATATATTTGAATCTCGTTATTAATTATTGACGTTTTGATTTCTGGGATGAAAATGGATAGCCGAGCTCTGGTCATGAATATTTGATTCACTGCCTCATCAGTGTCTTCAGTAAAGAAGTCAGATGTAAATGAGAATGCATATTAAACAGTCTCTCTCTCTCTCTCTCTCTCTCTCTCTCTCTCTCTCTCTCTCTCTCTCTCTCTCGTAAGAAGGTAAAAGATAAAGCAAGCTAGCCGTTGAGGGAAATAGTAGTTTCGAAATATTACATAAGAAAATCCACCCTCTTTGTTGAATTTTAGAATTATATATATATATATATATATATATATATATATATATATATATATATATATATATATATATATATATATATATATATATATATATATATATATATATTAATATTCAGTTTATTCTTTTATCAATTTTATTTCAGCTTCATTAACCAGTGAATAATTTAGTTATGTCTGTATTTCATTTTACTAACGTCAGACATATAGGTCATTTAATTTTTCAATTTCCTTCATGTTTTTCACAGCCAACACTTTTTACTATTACCATTTCCATTACCAAGTTTTTCCTCTTGTCAATTACTTTTTTTCATAGCTTTTTAATTTTTAAAAATTAAAAAATTTTTTTTTCCATAAAATGAGACTTTGGCTGGAATATTTCGTGTCTGCGTGCTGTCCATCAGAGCGTGTTTTCATCACCGTCTCTGGATCATTTGAAATATCGTTTATTTTTCCATGTGGCATCAGATTACCATTTCCCGATCGAGTTTGGATTTCTCGTTCCTCTTTGGTATGTTGTCATTGCATTTCCTCATGATTCTCCGTGCATTTTGATAATTTACATTTTTATCTATAAATTTTTCAAATTTTTCTTTTTCAATAAGTGAGATCTCTTCATTCTGTATATCCCTCTACCTTCTCTTACGTCTTTCGAATGGACACCTTGATTTTCTCCAGAAGCTTGTAGAATTTCAAGTCAGTGGCCCCTGTGGTGGGCTTGTAGAAGATGGATAGGTTTCATCTTCTGAAGAATAGTAAGTAATGATTGAATAATTTTCTATGCACTCGGAGCGGTTTTTTTTATTCCTAGATTCATTTTTTTATTCATAGATTCATTTGGAAGTGTTTTGCAGACACTGTCAATGTTCGTGAAATAGATGCATGTAATTGAAATTTGGGCTGTACTGCCGTAGAGATTTTCCACGCAAACGATTCTGAGCAATCACGAATACTTTAGACCAGTGGTTCTCAACCTGGGGCCTTCAGCAATTTCAAGAGGGCGCGAGCCCTAGGGAAAAATTAAAAATTTCCCAAATACATTCGGTATTCTCATAACAAGAGTCGCTAAGAAGCAGTGTTAAGTATCTCATTAATTCATCCCTAAAAGAATAAAAATGCCCCTTTCTCTTTTTTTTTTTATTTTCCTTTAAATCTGGGAGGAATTTTACTCATAGATGTAAGGGAGGGGGCGTGGAGGAAGGACCAGCTCTTGGAGGGGACGTGGTAATAAAAAAAGGTTGAGAACCGCTGCTTTAGACTATAAATAGATCATTGAACACTTCCAGGAAGCGGCCAATAATTTATTTTCCGTCAGTAATTTATTTTTCGTCCTGTTTCTGTGCTTCACCAGTTTAGTTTCATTCATGAGTTTGTGGCAGGTCACTTGATGCCATAGATTTATTAAATGAATTTGCAAGCATGAGAATATCAATAATTTTAGATTAAAACTTCATTTTGAGTTGGATTTCTGAAGAGCGCGACCAATTCTGAGTGTGTTCACGGCTGAAGATTAATAGGATGAAACGTATTGTCACTCGCATATTTCATGAATTACGTGTTCATGATTTATTTCCTCACCTGTTTTCATGACAGCAAATAATTAAGAGTATAATTATCTCGTTAATACATTTCACTCATAATCGCCGATACAAACTGATTTTGGTGATCACGTCATAATCTCTCGGAGGGATATATTAAAATGGTTCGCTATGGGGGATTCGGGAAGACTCCTGGCGTGATTGTTCATATAATTCAGATATTAAAATCATTAGTTATGATCCAAGATATTCGTAAAAATGTGGATGGGGTTGTACTGTAAATTTCATGATGTAGGTTTTTAGAATTGTTGTTATATGATCGTTGTGACTAAATTGTTATGCCCCCACTTCTTTTCTTCTTCTTCTTCTTCTTCTTCTTCTTCTTCTTCTTCTTCTTCTTCTTCTTCTTCTTCTTCTTCTTCTTCTTCATTATCATCATTATAATAATTATTATTATTATTATTATTATTATTATTATTATTATTATTATTATTATTATTATTATTATTATTATTATTATTGTTGTTGTTGTTTATAAGAGCTGATTAGTGTTATCTTATTACCTATTCCTACTTCATTTGTGTATTTCAGTAATTTGTGGCAAATGAGCATTTCCCATTCCAACTCGGCTCTTGACTTCAAAATTCTAGTTTCCACTTCTGCTTTCCGTATCCATCTTAAATTAATCTTTACATGGCACTGGCTTTTATGTGGATGGAATATTCCGGCAGTGGAGGGGCTGATCCTGCTCTCTCTCTCTCTCTCTCTCTCTCTCTCTCTCTCTCTCTCTCTCTCTCTCTCTCTCTCTCTCTCTCGTACACACACACACACACACATTATATATAGAGAGTTGGATCATGCTTGTGTTTAGTTACAAGGTGAGATGAGAAGAATAAAGAGAGAGAGAGAGAGAGAGAGAGAGAGAGAGAGAGAGAGAGAGAGAGAGAGAGAACACGAAAAGCGAGCACACCAATCCTTCCTTCCCCTGTAGCGAAGCCCCATGTGTCTCTATTAATAGTTTGCACTTACGTAATGGCGTCGAATGAGTGTACCTTGCATTTGGCGAAATGGGTTTGTATCCAATTACCCCTGCTCCCTATTTTCCCTATTTTGTATCATGGCTTCAGTACATTAAACAATTTAGGTTTGATTGGCCTCTGATGTGAGGTTCAATAGTAGCAATAAAGCAATGAAGAGTGGAGAGAGGTCGTGCTTGTGCTTGTGAGAGAGAGAGAGAGAGAGAGAGAGAGAGAGAGAGAGAGGTGTAATACAGAAAATATTTGAGGATTCGTTTAATTTGTGTTGTCATGACAGTAGCACACACGCACACACTCTCACAGAGTGTGTGCTTGTATGCTTGTGTCGGCATTTAAAAGAGAGAGAGAGAGAGAGAGAGAGAGAGAGAGAGAGAGAGAGAGAGAGAGAGAGAGAGAGAGAGAGAGAGACAGCAAATAGGAGGATTCCTTTAATTTGTGTTATCGTGACAGGACACACTTTAACACACACACACACACACACACACACACACACACACACACACACACACACACAGTCTGTGCTTGTGTCTGCATTTGAGAGAGAGAGAGAGAGAGATAAATTTCATTTGTAAAAGAAGGTTATTACTAATTCTTTAAAGAAAAAACTGAAAGAAACAGAACATCGATAATGAAAAGTAACTCCAGTGATTTTAGGTGATGTAGTTTTAATGAATGATGATGAAAGTTGCCTTAAACAGATCCCAGAAGAATGTTATATTCAATTTGGATATTTGTAAGTTATACGATTTCCTTCTTTAACGAATGAATATGCAAGATATTTCCATCTTAAAACTTCAGAAGGAATTTTTCAAGTGTAGGAGAATGCTCGCGTCCCCTTCGAGGAAATACCTCGTACGGAGGTAGTGCCGTCAGTGCGCCTCATGCGGTGCACTGTAGGCATTACCTAAGGTTCTTTTGTAGCGTGCCTTCCATAGGCCCCTAGCTGCAACCCCTTTCGTTCCTTTTACCTTACCTCCTTTTATATTCTATTCCATCTGACTTTCCACCCTCTCCTAACAGTTGATTTGATTCAACTTTGAGGTTTTCCTATTACCTTTCTTACCTTTCTATTCCCAATTTCCGTCCCAGCGCTGATTGACCTCATAGAGCCCAGTGCTTGGCCTTTGGCCTAAATTCTGTATTCAATTCGATTCAGTTCTTCGAGGAAACAAAACATTTGTGACTTCAAAGACATGTTGTTTATATTTGAGAAGAAAATCCGGAATGGTCCCTTTAGGCTATTGTCTCGTAAGTCGGTATTGGATTTCTGAAAAGGTGACAGTTTTGGGAATTATCGTTTTAATATTTTAATCATAAAAATTTAAGCGAGATCGTTTGTTTTATTTTAGGTAAAATTTGAATGAAGTTCATTCAGATGATATAACAAAGTTTTGGAATGTTTTTATTAATACTTCCCAATTTTGCATCAGTTAACCTAGAAAATATAAAGAGTTGTTACGTAATTCACTATTGGATTTCTCAAACTAAAAAATATTAATATTTCAGTCGTTATATTTAAATCTGATCATTTGTTTTATTTTAGGTAAAACATGAATAAACTTCATTCAGATATAATAAAGTTTTAGAATGTTTTCATCAGTACTTCCCGATTTTGCATCAATTAACCTAGAAAATGAAAGGTTTCAATATATCAATTTTTGTTATTTTTTTATTTTTTTTTTTTTTTTTTTTATTTATTTTTTTTAATAGACCTGGTTTGGGCTGCGAGGCTTCGATGAGGGATTCGAGTCGAGTTTATTTGTGGAAATGAGGTCGAATTGAAGGTTTAATCACAGAATGCGCTATTCAGATCCAATTAGGCTTTATGTTCTCCCTGTACATTTTCTGTAATTCTTTGCGACCCCGTTTCATTTAAGGTCAAAATACACAATTAGACTGTAAAAGTACAAAATGTCAGGGCGGGCTGTTGAAATTTTTTATTTTGATTTGTGTGTGTGATTTGGAATCGATTCTGATTAACTGATAATGTCATCGTAAGATTTTCTTCATGATGAAATTCGTTTATGTATTATGTATTATATATATATATGTATATATATAATATACATATGTAATATTCGTTTATATATATTATATATATATATATATATATGTATATATATAATATATATATATATATATATATATATATATATATATATATATATATATATATATATATATATATATATATATATATATATATATATATATATATATGTATATATATATACATATACATACATACATACATATATATATATATATATATATATATATATATATATATATATATATATATATATATATATATGATGAGGTAGGCCATTATCCAAGCGAGCGTCAGAGATAGGGTAAAAATTATGACGAATGTTCCTGAAAACATTTTTGTTTTTATATTGGCCAGCGTTCGTGATATCACGAAACTGATATTATGAACTGAGTGACTTACAGGGGAAAGTACCAGTCAAGATTTGGAAATAACCAGTTCAACAGTGTAGATGGGTGCGAAGGATAATTGACTGTCCAGTATAATATAGTTTCATCAAGAGATTCGAATATCATCAGCTTAGTGTTGGGAAATTATTTTCTATGATATTTGTACCTCTTTCATTCCTTTTACTTTACCTCCGATCATATTCTCTTCCATATTCCCCTCCCCCGATCTTAACAATTGCTTCATAGTGCAACTGCTTTGAGGTTTTCCTCCTGTTACACCTCTAAAACCTCATTTAATCTCAATTTCCCTTTCAGTGCTAAATGACCTCATAAGTCCCGGCGCTTGGCGTCAGGCCTAAATGTCATATTCCAAGTTCTGATGGTTTGAATTTTTTTTTTTTTTTATCAAAGTACATTCAGTTCTGTACCTAACTCCCCGATCATAATCTATGCCACTCTCTGGTATTCTGTTGTTGTTGGGCCGGGGGCTGCAATTTTACAAACAAACACAAATATTTTTAGGAGAGAGAGAGAGAGAGAGAGAGAGAGAGAGAGAGAGAGAGAGAGAGAGAGAGAGAGTGAAAACTGATATTGAACATCGATCCAAAGGTTAAGGGATCCATAAAAATCTGTTTGAGATGTAAATTGTGAAACTTTCAAATAACTTTCTTGCACAGACCGACCACTCTGGCTGATTGCGCCTTCCAAAAGTTTGACGATCATATATATATATATATATATATATATATATATATATATATATATATATATATATATATATATATATATTTTATATATATATATATATATATATATATATTATTATATAGGTATAATGACAATTTTCCTGTGGGTAACTTATTCTGAGGTATATTACAATTTCCTGTCAAACTTATTTGTGGTATATTATGTTTGGCAGATCAAACATATATTATGTGGCCTAATGTTTATATATATATATATATATATATATATATATATATATATATATATATATGTGTGTGTATATATATATCTGTGTGTGTAAATGTTTATATGTCTTTGTGTTTATAAACATTAAAAAGATTTTCAAAAATTTACTTTTTATTTTTGAAATATTTATTTTGAAGCTTCTCCCCTTTCTTCGTAATGGGTTTTAATGAGTTTTCAGAGAGAGAGAGAGAGAGAGAGAGAGAGAGAGAGAGAGAGAGAGAGAGAGAGAGAGAGAGAGAGAGAGAAAGAATATACAGTTCTGCCTCCTTTTAAATCTTCCCCAGGGGTAGAATTTCAGTATATCGACGTACACCGAAAAATTCCTCATCTTCCTTCCTGCGTACATAACGCTTATTATTCTTTGAGGGAAAGCCATTACGACCGTTTGCTGGGCGATTAAAACTCTAACGTCACTAATCGTCGATGCAAAGTGACCTTCGAAAGATCTAATGGCCGGGGTTAACTTCCCCATGGGACTCGAACTCGTTGCTCTCGCTCCCGACGACCCTCTCTCGCCATAAATGCCCGACATAAACCATAGCCATTATCATAAGTGCATCGTGCTTGTAGAATTATATATATATATATATTATATATATATAATATATATATATATATATATATATATATATATATATATATATATATATATATATATTATATATATATATATATATATATATATATATATATATATATATATATATATATATATATATATATATATATGTTCGACTTGCCCCAGTTAACCTACTAGTTAGTAGTGTGTTACATAAGAGAATCCAGTAAAGGGGTAGCGCCGTCAGTGCACCTCTTGCTGTGCACCGTAGGCATATCTTAATAATGTTCTTTGCGGCGTCCCTTCCTTAGGCCCCTAGCTGCAACCCCTTTCATTCCTTTTACTGTACCTCCGTTCATATTCTCTTTCTTCCATCTTACTGTCCACCCTCTCCTAACAGTTGATTCATAGTGCAACTGCGATGTTTTCCTCCTGTTACGCCTTTGAAACCTTTTTGCTATCAATTTCCGTTTCAGCGCTGAAAGACCTCATAGGTCCCAGCGCTTTGTGGCCCTGAGTTTATATTGGCTTCAATTTTATATCCGTTCGTTCAGATTCAGATTTCACATTTCCCAGGGTTCCTGAAGTGAATTCAGCCGAGGAATTGTTAATTTTCGATGACTTATAAATCCATCATTAACGAAAGATGAAATTCCTATTCACGCGTGCCCCAAATAAATCCGGAGTGGGGCACTTATGGTCAGGTGATGTCACCTTTGGCTTGGGACTCTCAGGACTAATGTTTATTTGGGGGATGTTAGTGAAATCCTTTGAAAAATAAGTGAGGAAATCTGGAATTAGACCCAAAAGCTTGTTGGCTCTCTCTCTCTCTCTCTCTCTCTCTCTCTCTCTCTCTCTCTCTCTCTCTCTCTAAATCTTCATTTTGGAAGGTAAATGTCCCCCAAGAGACATATTTTTCCAAGAATTTATTCCTGGTGGCCTCATAAAGGAAAGTAAAGCTTTGAATTTTCATGCTTATTTAATCTTCAGGTATATTTGTATGTCTGGGCCGAGAGAGAGAGAGAGAGAGAGAGAGAGAGAGAGAGAGAGAGAGAGAGAGAGAGAGAGAGATGAAAATTTGCTGAAGTTCCAGCATTAAACATTCAATGTACATGAAGTATTAAAATGTGTTTTAGGAGAGAGAGAGAGAGAGAGAGAGAGAGAGAGAGAGAGAGAGAGAGAGAGAGAGAATTTGCTGAAATTCCAGCGTTAAACATTCAACGTATACAGTATTAAAATGTGTTTAAGGGCAAATGCAAATTAGAGAGAGAGAGAAAGCACACATTTCAAGGCAAATGCAAATTAAATCCGGTAAGAGCCTACGCACCTTAGACTGTCGGAGAGAGAGAGAGAGAGAGAGAGAGAGAGAGAGAGAGAGAGAGCTCCCAAATGAAGCCATGAGAGGAGAGAGAAAAATGGATCCAGGGGAAAAGGATTTTGAGATCCGGCGTTTCTCTGCGGGTGTCATTATTTCCCGTCTCAGACGATCCCATAATGACAGTTTTCTTCTCTCTCTCTCTCTCTCTCTCTCTCTCTCTCTCTCTCTCTCTCTGACTCTCAAAACTAGCTAAAAGGATCTCTCTGTCTGGATCAGTGAGTCGCAAAACATAGCTAAAAGGCCTCTGTGTGGGTCAGGCCTCTTTGCTGGATCTTTGTGCTGGATCAATCTTCTTTTCTTTAAAAGGATCCTGTGTGGATCAGGAGTTACTGATCCTTTCTTCAAGAGGACCAGCAGGAGTCGCTAATCTTTGTTTCACAGTGCGACTGCGAAGCTTTCCTCCCGTTACACACTTTAAATCTTCTTACTGTCAATTTCGCTTTCAGCGCTGAATGACCTCATTGGGCCCAGCGCGTAGCCTTTGGCCTAAATCCTGTATCCTATTCTATTGGTCAGTTAAATCTGCCACTTTTCTATTTTGGGTGGAGTATCTTTCATCAGCCGAATGTCAGGAGTGCCCTTATTTCCCAGCTCTGAATTAGTTTCTACCTGTAGTAGGCACAGCTTTGATATTAAAAACTTCTCAGTTCCAGAGGTCCTTTATTCCTCTCACCGCAGGACTGTGGAACGGGTTCCCTATTGAAGATGTCTTGCAGTTGGAATTTAAGAAGTTAAGGCGAAGATGCAAATTTTAATAATTTACTTATTTTTATTTATTCATTTATTTATCTTTTTTTCTAATTGATCTCCACTTTCTGTATTTCCCATTACCTTCCGTCACTTCTTTCGAATGAACACCATATTCTCTGGAAGCTTGAATTGCAAGCCAGTGGCCTATTGGGGCTTGTTCCATATGAATAGGGTTCATCTCCTGAATAATAATAATAATGATAGTCATATTATTGTTACTATTTCTTCCCCACTTACTGGCATCAACTCCCAGGGGCATCCCTTGACATGAGATCATGTCTTTGAGATGAAAGATCCTCGCCTTCTTTGAAGTCTGCGGTATCAGTTCGCAGAGGAAAGCGTCGACACAATTGAGAGAAAAGTCACGCGAAAACCCATAGCAGGCGAGAACACTTTGATAGTGACGAGAGAGAGAGAGAGAGAGAGAGAGAGAGAGAGAGAGAGAGAGAGAGAGAGAGAGAGAGAGAGAGAGAGAGAGAGTCCAATTGCTCTTTTATCGACGGTCTGTAAGCAAGGCTCCGTGGTTGTTATTCGCTGCGATTGAAAAATATTTCGGAAGAGAACGAAAAACATTTACAGAGATAGAAATACGAATGTCTTTCACTGTAATCCAACAGTTTACTATGAAGTTAGAATACTGTACCAGTGAACCGGGACACATAAGATGTGTCCGAAAAATATGGTTAAAAAAATAATATATATATATAATGTTTTTATGGACCTTTTATCTTCATATAAAAGTATGCTTAAATAAAGATATATTAGAAAAATATTAATTTAAGAAACAGGCAACCACATTGTATTTAAGGGCCCTATTGATAGAAAGCGGCATTCTGGGCCTTCTGAATGCTACAGTAATGTGGCCACATTAATGTGGGGCTACATTAAAGCCACATATATGCGATGGGAGAGACGTACTGGCGACGTAGGCAGGAATTCAAACTGTGTGAAACTTTTCCCGGAGACAGATGACATCGATAATCGATGCGAGGCCACCAGATATTGCATCATTACCAGCTTTAATTAGATGCCGCATCTTCTCGTATTCATTCCCGTCTCGCTGATAATGTTACGATGAAGCGACCTACAATGAACTACTTCTGCCAGTGTCATTATACATCATACGTCGTTGGATGCTGTGGAGTTTAAAGTTCTAGAAGTTGGAAGGGGAAACAATTTTAATTTCAGCTCTGTTCAATTTTGAGTCATCTGAACGACTGCCTGGTTATTTAAAGTCGACGAATTATTATGCTATTGAACGATGGGAAACGGAATATTGTGGAGAAGAGTCTGTCTTATACAAACGGTAGCCTTATCATCGCGAGTGAGGGTTAATCTCATCTCTTGATAGGAAGTTTGTGATTGTATGAAGAAAATCTTTTTTCATTTAAGCTGACGCCGGTTCTTTCAAGTACGGTTTTGTGTGGCGATTTTTATATTCCTTTTTTTTATGTCTTTTTTAGCTTTTTTTTTATTAAGGAGTGCGTTGTTTTTAAGATTAAAAGTTGATTTTTTTGTATTGTAGTTTTTTTTTATAATCTCATAAGGAATAGATTTCTGTTTGAGTTTGTGCGTATTTATTCTGTTCGAAGGACAAGCGAGCAAGAATGTCCTAACTGATATTTACTGTTGTTAACAGTGCTTAACCGTCAGTGCACCTCACGTGGTGCACTGTAGGCATTACTTAAGGTTCTTTGCAGCGTCCCTTCCTTAGGCCCCTAGCTGCAACCCCTTTCATTCCTTTTACTGTACCTCCTCAGTTCATATGCTCTATCCACCCTCTCTAACAATTGTTTCACAGTGCAACTGAGAGGTTTTCCTCTCGTTACACCTTTCAAACCTTTTTACTGTCAATTTCCCCTTCAGCGCTGAATGACCTCTTAGGTACCAGGGCTTGTCCTGTGGCCTAAATTCTATATTCCAACTCCAACAGCGCTCACCTTACCATCAAAATATAACTCTGACCTGACATAAGCTGTTGATGTCATTGCCTCTCATTTTCACTTCCTGCGAGTCTGCAGTATTGATTAGGGAAGTATAAAGGTATCATTAGAAGACGACTCAGTAACTCACACACGCTTCCATAGATCCTGTAAGGAGATTATTCATTAAATTCAGTCCGTCTTCGTGTATTATTATAAGGTATTTGACTACTCATGGACTGAATTTTAGGAACGGGGGAATTTTGAGTCTTCCCGGAAAATTATTTAGAAATAAATAAAAACTGCCACTAAAAATAAAAATTGTAAATAAAGAATAATTGAAAATAAATAAAAAATAAAAAATAAATAAATAAAAATAAATATATAAAGTTGTTCAAAAACGAACGTAATTCACATGAAGTATTCGTAGCCATGGTAATCGCATGAGACTCCTGAAAGAAATCTTTTGTGAGATCATGATTCTGACATTGATGGAGAATTTGCTGTTTCCGATCGCCCTCTCCGACATTTCATGTCTTCTGACCTCTTCCACATTCATTTACTTTCTCTTTTCCTTCTGCTGCCTAACTTTGGAATTCCGTACACTCTTCTGTGTTCTCTGACTTTTGTCTCCTTTAATTTTCGTGCTTACAGACATTTAAGGCAAGACAAGAATCTCTTTGAAGTTATCTTCCGCTCGGTTGTTGCTTTTGGTAGAATATATCTGAGCAAAAAGGTGTATTCTAAACTACAGCATTTGTGTTTTATATTACAGTGTTTCAGTTTTGTAATGGAATTCAGTGGGCGCAGTTAACTGTGATTGAAACCGTATATGATTTCGAACAACCCAACTTGATTCAACGCATATTCGTGTAATATTAGTATTTTATAGTGGTAATAGTTTTGGTACATAGTCACTGCATGAATTTCTCGCTTTTGGAATGAAGCAATAGTTTATTGGTGATTTAATATATATATGTATGTATTTATATGTATGTATATACATACACATATACATATAATTACTCATCCACCTATACTTTTTTTCCTGACATTAATTATCCACAGGATGTCAACCTTCTGATTTTCAGCAATCATTTTGGTTAGAATTGCAAGCCCCATGCTCTTCTCTACCCTGGCTGCATCCTATGACATTTGACTAACCCTTAAGTACCCAATTCACTATTAGATCCACAAAGGCACTTTTGATATTTCAGGAAACATGTTAAAAATGCCATTCTTGGGATCGATATTCTGACAATGTATCCATTTTGTACAAGAAGCTCACTTTGTAGGCCTGTGACAGTTACTTAAAATTTTTGAAAAGGAAATTTTTGGAATCTAAAGATTCTGAAAGCTCTATACCATAAATCCTGGGGCGCAGACTGTCTGAAAATTATTTAAATCCTCATTGCAGAAAAACTTTCCTATGTTTGTGAAATATGCTCCTTAGTAGCACCATGCCAGTTAAAGACTTTTGATCCTCAGAGCACCAGGTCAGTTAAAGACTTTGGATCCTCAGAGCACCAGGCCAGTTAAAGACTTTGGATCCTCAGAGCACCAGGTCAGTTAAAGACTTTTGATCCTCAGAGCACCAGGTCAGTTAAAGACTTTTGATCCTCAGAGCACCAGGTCAGTTAAAGACTTTGGATCCTCAGAGCACCAGGTCAGTTAAAGACTTTGGATCCCCAGAGCACCAGGTCACTTAAAGACTTTGGATCCCAGAGCACCAGGTCACTTAAAGACTTTGGATCCTCAGAGCACCAGGTCATTTAAAGACTTTGGATCCCCAGAGCACCAGATCACTTAAAGACTTTGGATCCCCAGAGCACCAGGTCACTTAAAGACTTTGGATCCTCAGAGCACCAGGTCATTTAAAGACTTTGGATCCTCAGAACACCAGGCCATTTAAAGACTTTGGATCCTCAGAGCACCAGGCCAGTTAAAGACGTTGGATCCTCAGAGCACCAGACCAGTTAAAGACTTTGGATCCCAAGAGCACCAGGTCAGTTAAAGAATTGGAATCAGTGCACCGTCTGGGATGAGAATTACCACTGGGCTCTTTAAGTCCTCCCCTATTCCCAGCCTTCTGATTGATGCAGGAGAGAGTTCCCTTTGGACCCTCGCAGCCAACCCTCGATCATCAGATACTTTGAGGAACATCCCAGATCTCATCAGGCTTTGGCTTTAAAATCAGAAATTTCTTATATACTTTTTTTGTGCCAAAAAGTGAGGTGATTCCTCTCAAGATTTCTGTTGCCTCTTCATGGAGGTTACCTGAAATTTTTTAAAAGTATTTTAGTGCTTTTAAAAATCACATGGCGGATGAGCATACCCGTTCATTTTTATGGAAAATTGGGCTGGTTGCTTTCGGAGTGTTTAATGGTAATTTTAATTGCTGGGGTGCAAAGCAGGTTTCAACATCAGTGGTTACAGAAGAGCTGTAAAGTATTTTAAGTGCTGTTGAGAAGATGACAGTTTTGGATGCTGGTAAATTTTGAGTGAAGAGGATCGATGCAAAGTTTTGCTTGTGCTTGTGGGTGTATATGGAAATGGAGGCGTGGACACCTTTGCAAAACAAGCACCAGTCAAACTAATTCCAAGATGTTCCATCACAAGTACTAATTTTAAATCTAAAATCAGAAACTTAGTTTATGATCAGTGGCAAGAGCAGTAGAATTGACAAACTCAGGACAAACTGATATTCCCCCCTAGTGCCGTCAGTGCACCTCACGCCGTGCACGGTAGGCATTACATAAGGTTCTTTGCAGCGTGCCTTCCTTGGCCCCTAGCTGCAACCCCTTTCCTTCCTTTTACTGTACCTCCATTTATATTCTCTCTCTTCCATCGTACTTACCACCATCTCTTAACAATTGATTCATAGTGTTAATCCGAGGTTTTCTTCCTGTTGCACCTGTCAAACCTCCTTTACTCTCAATTTCCATTTGAGCGCTGAATGACCTCATGGGTCTCAGCGGTTGGCCCTTTGTCCTAAGTTCTACATTCTAATCTAAACCCCATTTGGATATGGCGACTCATCAAGTGATTAGTCGCCCTTGATTGACTGGGGAAGGTGTGTCGTTCACCCGGGCCCAATCCATACCAATCCCGGGTCGGAAATGCCGATAATCGATGTCGTATCGGATATTGAATCATTATTACCAGTTTTGATTAGGATGTGTGTGTGTGTGTGTGTGTGTGTGTGTGTGTGTGTGTGTGTGTCCTTACGTAATGTGGCTCATTTGCATGTTTTGTCGATGAGTGCGAGAAGCGAGTCAGTGGAAAATAAATATTTTCTATTTTTATTTTGTCACACTTGTTTTGCTTGCGGTTTAAGTCGCTGTGATTATGTATATTTGCTTCCTTGACATAAAATGATATTGCTTGCTTTGTGTGACTCTATAAAAACACGCGGTTATATTCATCATTATGTATAATCCTGATGTGAGTCAGAAATTCATTTCTGCTCCACACGTAATTGTGAGTTGATATTTCTATCATATTCACTCAGAAAGGATAATTCGAATGAAATACTGTCAGTTTCGTCACTGTCGAGTTGGGAAGTTGGGGAAAACACGCTGGTATGCAAGCAGTTAGCCTGCCCAGGTAATTCCTTGGGTACAGTAGTACTCAGGTTCCAACTCCTTTTATGACTTGTGTGGCCTGGTTGGCATCACTGTGGTCTTTCGTTTGAAAGACCTGGGTTCGATCCTGATGTGAGTCAGAAATATATATATATATGTATATATATTATGTGTTTGTATAAACTATATAAAATGTTTGTGCATGCATGTGTGTCCCAATAATAACGCAGAGTTCCAGCCATCATTCTGTATATCCATGCAGTATATATGTGAATGTATGTGTGTGTGTGTTTGTTTGTACAGAGAATATATGCTAATCATCATCATCCAGGTGCCATATCCCCAAGGACGTCGGCAATCATGGCTCGCCACTCCTCTCTATTTGCGGCTCTCTGCAGCAACTGAGCTGCAGACATTCTTCCTCCAGTCACTCTCACCAATCCATATATGCTAATGGGCAGGCGATATTTGAAATGAGCTTCGAATGAAAACGGTATAGATTTACCGCAGATGCCTGTTTCATCGCCCTCTCTCAATCCTCCTGTAATGGAATTCGGCGGACGGCATCAAATTGTAATTGGACCTGAGATGGCGTCTGGTGCTTCTCTCTGGGACAAAACACCATCATTTGGAGACTTTTTTTTTTTTTTTTTTTTTTTGTCTCGGATAGCGAGGAATCTCCTCTTGTCTGTGCTCTCATCAGAAGTGGCTGACTCCTTTATTGTGGCTCATTTTAAAAAGGGGAGTTTACTAAGCTTGTGGAGAGAGGTTCATTGAGTGACAGTTTTGCTGCTGTGATGAGATTTGTTAAGTGGTAAATGTATATTTAATTTTTTCTATTTATATGGGTATTTGTGTGTATGTGTGTATATATATACATATATTTCTGTATGTGTTTGTATGTGTTTGTATGTGTGTGTGTATGTGTATGAATGCCTGAATGTATACGGAATAGACACAATACTCTTAACTTCTCGATTCCCTTCAAACTTGCTAGTTACACTTGTCACGACAAAGTCTAAGATCCAAATAAAGAAACAAACGAAGAAACTCATACGTCTGTAGCACGATTCGAACCCTCACTGGACGATCTCGGATTTTGTTGTGGTCGAATGGTTAGCATGAACAGCATTCTGAAATGCTGTGTTGAGGTTTGAGATCTGAAGTGTTTCCAAAAGAATGTGAGGAAACTACACAGCTACGTTTCCTGTGTAAATTATTCTATGACACCTAATTACTTATGTGAATTAACTCCTTTCATTCTTGCCTCATCCACGTTTACTGATTCTCTCCTGTTGCGAGTCTTCTCGAATTTCTACCAGTGTCTGTAGTTTGTCTTTGCTCTTCCCAGTGAACAGTGTATCGTTTGCAAACGTCAACCATTTCATACTCTGTTCGTGCTACGTTGTGTTGCCCCAAGAATTTTTCACCTATATCCGTCCTTTTCTTACTTCTCAGGTCACTTCAACTTGAAGATATTGGAATCCCAAGAACACATAAGGCACCTTTAACGCCTAGTATATCCGTCCTTTCTCTGACTTCTCAGATCACTTCGACTTGAAGGTATTGAAAACTGCCGGAGACATAACGCTTATTTGTCTCGGACCCACTTTTACGCCAAGCCAGTCAATCTCGCATATAGATTTTAAGAAACATTTCACATCCATCACATTTGTAGTTTTCTGTAAGAAACTATTGTGCCAGCTTTGTCTGTCCGTCTGCCTTTTTCTGTCAACCCTCAGATCTTAAAACCCCCTGAGGCTAGAGGGCTGCAAATTGGTATGTTGATCATCCACCCTCCAATCATCAAACATACCAAATTGCAGCCATCTAGCCTCAGCAGTTTTTATTTTATTAAAGGTTAAAGTTAGCCATATCGTGCTTCTGGCAGCGATATAGGATATGATGCCACAACCGAGCCATGGTTAAAGTTTCATGGGCCACGGCTCATACAGCATTATACCGAGACCACCGAAAGATAGATCTATTTTCGGTGGCCTTGATTATACTTTGTAGAGGCTGTACAGAAAACTCGATTGCGCGGAAGAAACTTCGGTGCATATTTCACTTGTTACACTGATATCTGGTCTCCTCTCTCCAATTTCTCAGAGACATAACGCAAACCTTCGTCTCAGACCCACTTTTATGCCAAACCAGTCACTCTCGCCTGCGCGTTTTAAGAAACATTTCACATCCATCGTAACAACTTTTAATCGCTCTCGGTAACTTACGGTAACTTCTGTACCGTATATCTTTAGTATCCTCAACGTAGCCTCTATCCATTGTATCATAAGTTTTTTCTTGGTTAATGTATTCCACATAAAACTTTAATCTTTACTTTCAAACTTTCTTATATTAATATCCTTTACTTTTAAAGTTTCTCATATTATTGCTTCGTAGCTAAGGTGATCAAACGCACGTGTATATATATAGTGTGTATATATATATACATATATATATACACGTGTGTGTGTGTTTGTTCAACATAGTTATGAAGCAATAATATGAAAAACTTTGAAAGTAAAAAAAATGACATAAAGTTTGAAAGTAAATGGTTAAGTTTTATGTGGAATATCAGAAAAACTTTAAAAACTTATATATATATATATATATATATATATATATATATATATATATATATATATATATATATATATATATATATACATGTATATATACATGTATATACTTATGCATTCTCAAACACACAATTTTCACATTCATTCATCGCCAAATAACTGAGTTTTTCACAATTGTAAAGGCGTCTCACTCCATACATTCTCTCTACGTAGAGACCAACGCAGTGCTGAGAGAAACTAGTCTTGGTCTGAACGATGGCAAATATGAATGACTTTACTCACAGGTAAGTGTTTGGATACCCAACGTTTTAGGCTTCCTCCGTCTACCCCAGGTCTGGCATAGGGAACCAATGATATGCCCTGCTTATTTTTAATATCAAGTAGACGTCAGGTTATCTAAGCAGTAAATTATGTTTATGGTTGTAAGTACACTGGTGTGGGTCACAAGGTGAGAGAGAGAGAGAGAGAGAGAGAGAGAGAGAGAGAGAGAGAGAGAGAGAGAGAGAGTTAGCATATTGTGAAACGATCAGTAAATTACGTAAGTGGTTGTCAGTCCACTGGTATGAGTCACAAACAAGGTAGAGAGAGAGAGAGAGAGAGAGAGAGAAATAACATACGTGAACGCTCAGTCATCCATCAAAGTGTAATCCATCATGTTACAATTCAAACCGGTAGGGCCTCGACGGGATAATGGATATCCAAGTGTGTGAAACAATTTAGGAGATTTTCCTCTTGATATATTTCTCTCTCTCTCTCTCTCTCTCTCTCTCTCTCTCTCTCTCTCTCTCTCTCTCTCTCTCTCACGATTTTGTTTTTCGTTGAGGATCTGGAAAATCGTATCAGATGTCGGGCGTGGAACGGATATTCATTTAATGATGAATTCCAACCATAATGTCAGGTTAGAGAGACCCGCCAAACTATGTTGTGACAGGTGACCATAACCATTGCGACGCTAGTGGACAGTCAATCAGTCTGTAATCTAAAAGCACAGCTCCCCGCAGAGTGGTAGTCCCGTCAGTGCACCTCACGTGGTGCACTGTAGGCATGACTTAAGGTTCTTTGCAGCGTCCCTTCCATGGGCCCTAGCTGAAACCTCTTTCATTCCTTTTACTGTACCTCCTTTCATATTCTCTTTCTTCCATCTTACTTCCCACCGTCTCCTAATAATTGTTTCATAGTGCAACTGAGAGGTTTTCCTCCTGTTACACCTCTCAAACATTTATAATGTCAATTTCCTTTCCACCGCTGAATGACCTCATAGGTTCCAGCGGATGGCCTTTGGCCTAAATTCTATATTCCTATTCCTCTACGAGAGGAAACATAGACTTCCGGGAAATAGAAGGTAAAAATGAAGAACTGTATGAAATGAAAATATTAATTGAAGATGAAAACAAACATTTTCAGCTGCAAACAATTTTGGATCGAGTTTTTATCACAATTCATTTGCGAAAATGTTTGGGAGAGCGGAAGTTTTGCAACGGCGATGGAAGTTTATCAGAAGGCCGAAGTTTATCAGGAAGTTAAGAGAGGTTTTTTATATGTTTTTAAGTCGATGAAGATGGAGATTTTCGTTGTAGGGTGTCGTGCAATTGGAACTTCGGAAGTTCAAGCGAAGATGAAATTCATTACTGCCCTAATACAATTCTCCTTGCATTCTAATACATTTTTTTTTATCTTTATTAATTTGTTGATTTATTTTTTTTTTTTTAATAAGTGAGATCTCTTCTTTCTGTATTTCACTTTACCTCCTCTTACTTCTTCCTGATGAACACTATAATATTCTTTGGAAGCTTCAGTTTCAAGTCAATGGCCCCTTTGGGCTTGTTCCATATGAATAGCGTTCATCTTCTGAATAATAATAATAATAATAATAATAATAATAATAATAATAATAATAATAATAATAATAATATTATTATGAAAAAATAGTATAGACAAATTACAATGATTCTTGTGAAGTTTAAGAGAATTTATCAGTGTTTGAAGTCACAACAGAGTGAAGATAATAATTTCATGAGAATTTGAAATCAATTGAGAATATCCGTCACAACCTGTGGAAATAACTTTTCGCAATTCCACTGAGAAATAACATCTTACCAAACTAACTAGAGAAGATTGGATGTGTATCAGAAGCAAGAAACGCGCGTGAGAGAGTTAGCTGTTATTAGAAAGTTTATGAAAGTTTACGAAAGGAAAAGAGAAAGTTCCCGGAGGAATCATTTGCGCCCCAAACATCGGGAACGATGAATTGTCGCCGAGAGAGTTTTCATATTGTTGTCAGGGCGACGGAGATGTCTTCTTCATTTTTGTATCTCCTGGCTTTTAGCCTCTCTCTCTCTCTCTCTCTCTCTCTCTCTCTCTCTCTCTCTCTCTCTCTCTCTCTTTGTAGTGGCAAGAAGAGATTGAGTAACGAAGATATAGATACATTGTAAGTGAGAAATACTCTCTCTCTCTCTCTCTCTCTCTCTCTCTCTCTCTCTCTCTCTCTCTCTCTCTCTCTCTCTCTCTCTCTTCCTTTGCAGTGACAAGAAGAGAGCGGGTAACGAAAATGTAGATGCGTTGTAAGAGAGAAAGAGATTCTCTCTCTCTCTCTCTCTCTCTCTCTCTCTACAAGGAAGAATAGATTAATTAGGTAAAGACTAGAAAATAGATGAATTTTAAGAGAGAAAGATTTTCGTTCCAGCAAATCTCTCTCTCTCTCTCTCTCTCTCTCTCTCTCTCTCTCTCTCTCTCTCTCTCTCTCTCATCCTGTGATTACCGCATCCATGTGAGGGCCGGGGTTGGAGCTGGGAGTTACCATGGCAACCCGCAGGTGGTGTATGAGGTTTACGATGCTCTAGTTCACGTCTTGTTTCCTCTCTGGTAATGTGCGTCGTCCCTTTACTTAGCGAAATGTTATACTGTGTGAATATGAAGTTATATACACATGTACATATATATTTATGTATGTATGTATATGTGTGTGTGTTTATATATACATGTATGTATATATATATCAATAAATAACTATATATATGTGTGTATTTTTTGTTGATAATTTGAATGTAAAAGAGGGCAATTTCAGATATGATTTCTTGCGCGTTGTCTCACAGTGAATAGACGTGTACATTGGATTGATTTTACTTTTTTTTTTTGTTTATAAGTAACTTAATATATATTCTAGTAACAATTTATTTTGCGTCTTGAAGCAATTAAGCTTCAACATAATTTTTCTTACTGAAAAACCAATAGGTTTAGTTTTCAAGTGCCAAATAAAAAAGTGAGTTTGAACAACCGTTTTTCAACTTTGAAATATCGTTCCTAGACAATATAATACATTCGTTCAGTAGCAATTCGGGAGCAGTTTACCTTTATTTATGTCTATGTTAATTAGTCACATTTCTGACTTTTTGAGTTCACGTAGTATAAAAAAGAGAATATGAAAGGACAGAACATTTGAAAACCATGACGCTTCCCAGCCTCAGGAAGTCATTACTGAAATGGATGAGAAAAATTCGTGGGTAAACAACACGCCGCTGAGGAATCTCTCTCTTACAATGCATCTATTTTTTCGTCTGCTCAGTCTCTTCTTATCTCTACAAAGAGAGAGAGAGAGAGAGATTTTGATGGAATGAAAATCTCTTTCTCTCTTCCAATGCCTCTAGTTTTCCGTCTTATCAGTCTCTTCTTAGCTCTACAAAGAAGAGAGAGAGAGAGAGAGAGAGAGAGAGAGAGAGAGAGAGAGAGAGAGAGAGAGAGAGAGAGAGAGAGAGTTATTTGATTGAATGAAAATCTCTCTCTCTCTCTCTTACAATGCATCTATTTTTTCGTCCGATTACTCTCTCCTTATCTCTACAAAGAGGAGGGAGAGAGAGAGAGAGAGAGAGAGAGAGAGAGAGAGAGAGAGAGAGAGAGAGAGAGAGAGAATAAAATTGTCAGATTGAATGACAGAGTTTGGGAAACAAATGAACAAGCTTAGATGCAAAGGACCCCTCAGCGGGGTAGTGTCGTCAGTGCACCTCATGTGATGTACTGTAGGCATTACTTAAGGTTCTTGGGCCCTTAGCTGTAACCCTTTGTTCCTTTTACTGTACCTCCTTTCATATTCTCTTTCGTCCATCCTACTCTCCATCCTCTCCTAATAATTGATTCATGGGGCAGTTGCGAAGTTTTCCTCCTGTTACGCCTTTCAAACAGTTTACTGTCAACTTCCGTCTCATGGCTGTATGACCTCTCAGGTCCCAGTGCTAGGCCTTTGGCCTAAATTATATATTCAATTCTATTCGATTTTAAATGGAAAGGAAAATTTAATTGGAAGAAAACTTCCCTTAACCGACCAATCCTCCTCGCATATCTGCCTGTCCCCCTCCCCATCCTCCAGTAATCCCTCCCCACTCCCCCCCCCACCCCTTTACCATCTCGCCATCCCGTAGTTTACATAATGGAAGTTGAAGTTGACGGCCAATATACAGACCTTGTATGGGGGCGGGGTTTAGTGTCAAGGGCCATGTAGCCTATATATATATAATATATATATATATATATATATATATATATATATATATATATATATATATATATATATATACATATTGGGAGGGTTAATAGTTATGGGGTGCTTCCCCCCCTCATCGTCTCATCGTCTCGTATTACCCATTACTCTGAAAAGGTAATGTGATAGTTCCTCCTCCCCCAAAAAAAAAAAAAAAATTTTTCCGTTCATTTTCTGATATTTTCCCTTTTTTTATTTTGGTTATAGGATTATCTGATGGATCTTGATTGGGCACGTCTTATTTTCACTTTTACTTCTGACAGGTGCGATAATTTTTATATTTTATGCGGAAGTTCAGTTCAAGTTCCTGGCTAATTTAGGCCTCTTGTTATATTTTCTTAATTCTTAAGTACTTTTTCTGTCCAGGTTTTTCAAGTGCTTAAGGTCTGTGTTTGAGAAGAGTCATAAGTTATATTAGGACACTTTATTGGCAGAATTATATATAATTTTTATAGGTCTTTTTACTATAAAATTTTCTTGAGACATTCTTGATAATTGTAAGGGTATTTACCGTCAAAATTTATTGTCTTTTAATGTTCAAATTCCATACGAGCATTTCTTGAGAATTACAAAGGTATTTACCGTCCAAATTTCTTCTCTTTCACTGGCAAATTCCATACGGGCATTTCTTGAGAATTATAAAGGTATTTACCGTCCAAATTTCTTCTTTCACTGGCAAATTCCATACGGGCATTTCTTGAGAATCATAAAGATATTCACCGTCAAAATTTCTTGTCTATTACCGTCCAAATTCCCTACCTGTGTAGGACCTTTCACTGTCAAAATTCCCGAACTTCCTAGGCCATTTTTCCTCACAGGGAAGTCACGTCTAAAAATAATATCAGATACCACGAAACACCTAAATAAAAAAAGACATAAATCGATATCCTGGGTCCATTGATCGGTTGTAACTCGGCCATCCTTGCTACTGGGTGACTTTGTTCAAGAGATTGATTAAATATCTTTCGTTTCTGCTCATCTTTCATGGAGGCCTATATTATTATTATTATTATTATTATTATTATTATTATTATTATTATTATTATTATTATTATTATTATTATTATTATTTATTATTCAGAAGATGAACCCTATTCATATGGAACAAGCCTACCACAGGGGCCATTGGCTTTAAATTCAAGAAGCTTCCAAAGTTTATGGTGTTCATAAGGAGAAGAAAGAGGAGTTAAAGGGAAATACAGAAAGAAAAGATGATTTATTATTATTATTATTATTATTATTATTATTATTATTATTATTATTATTCAGAAGATGAACCCTATTCATATGGAACAAGCCCACCACAGGGGCCATTGACTTGAAATTCAAGAAACTTCCAAAGAATATGGTGTTCATTCATTAGTGAGAAGTAAGAGGAGGTAAAGGAAAGCACAGAAAGAGATCTCACTCATTAAAAAAGAAATAAATAAATTAATAAACAGATAAAAACGTATTAAAGTGCAAGAAGAATAGCACCCTTTTATTATCTCATAGCCTTTGATTATCGTTTTCCAAATCTCTTCGTTTCTTTCAGTTTTATTCCTCCAGATGGACGGCTTGTGCTCTTTTGGGGCCAGTCACGTGTTACCTGAGGAAACAGACAGGTATGTCTGAATAGACCCCCCCGTCATGTCTGCTCCTGAAGCTGAGCAGATTACCTCACGGCTACGGGAAGGAAAAGGAATGTATCTATTTATGTTCTTCCGGGTTTTCTCTTTCGTAACTTGCCTACGTGTGGCGGAGATTGTCTTTGCTGTTGTTTCCCGTAGGGGGTTAGTGCCGTCAGTGCGCCTCTTGCTGTGCACTGTAGGCATTAATTAAGGTTCTTTGGAGCGTCGCTTCCTTAGGCCCCTGGCTGCAACCCCTTTTTATTTCTTTTTCTGTATCTCCGTCCATATTCTCTTTCTTCCATCTTACTTTTATCAGTCCGCTCTAATAATTGATTCATAGTGCAACTGCTTTGAGGTTTTCCTCCTCTTACACCTTTCAAACCTTTTTACTCTCAAGTTCCCTTTCAGCGCTGAATGACCTCGTAGGTCCCAGTGCTTGGCCTTGGGCCTTAATTCTATATTTTATTTTTTTGTTATTCTAATTTTAATGAAAATAATATCTATGAGTATTCTTCTGTCAGTTTCATGTATATCTCCACCACAGTCGACCAACTCTCAGGCCATTTTAATGTGTTAGGTCAGCAGAGGCATGATGGGATTAAACCGAATGTGTCTAACGTGCTGTGGATCGCGCGGAGATCGAACTCAGGACTTTCCACTGGTTAGGGAAGCGTCCTAACCACTGGGCCACGAGTACCTATTCATTATTATTATTATTATTATTATTATTATTATTATTATTATTATTATTATTATTATTATTATTATTTCTGTAATTGTCGATTGCCGTCATGTTTTTATCTTTAATTTCTTAACTTTTCTTGTGCGTTATTGTTTATTAAATTATTATTACTAATACATTATTATTTATTATAGTTATTTCACCCTCGTGTTTTGTATCTTTGATTATCAACTTTTCCTTTCCTTTCGATCACATATTCCATCCCTCCATTCTTTTTCTCTCTCTGTTTACTGATTTACTTATATACCTTTTTAGTTTTCTGTAAAAGAAAACTATTTTGCCGGCTTTGTCTGTCCGTCCGTCCGTCCGCACTTTTTTCTCACCGCCCTCAGATCTTAAAAACTACCGAGGCTAGAGGGCTGCAAGTTGGTATGTCGATCACCCACCCACCAATCATCAATCATACCAAATTGCAGCCCTCTAGCCTCCTCAGTAGTTTTTGTTTTTAATTAAGGATAAATTTAGCCATAATCGTGCATCTGGCAACGATAAAGGCCAGGCCACCACCGGGCGGTTGTTAAAGTTTCATGGGCCGCGGCGCATACAGCATTATACCGAGAGCACCGGAAGATAGATTTTCGGCGGCCTTGATTATACGCTGTAGGGGCTGTACAGAAAACTCGATTGCGCCGAAGTCCCAACGCATTAACAATCCTGTTACTGTCTTTATCAGTTTTCCTCGTATTTCCTCTCTTTATCACCGCTACTCCTCTATTCCTCCATCGTTATCACCGCTGTTCCTCTATTCCCCTTCTTTATCACCGCTGTTTCTCTGTTCCCCCTCTTTATCACCGCTGTTCCTCTATTCCCCTTCTTTATCACCGCTGTTTCTCTGTTCCCCCTCTTTATCACCGCTGTTTCTCTATTTCCCCTCTTTATCACCGCTGTTCCTCTATTCCCCTCTTTATCACCTTGTTCCTCTATTCCCTTCTTTATCACCGCTGTTTCTCTGTTCCCCCTCTTTATCACCGCTGTTCCTCTATTCCCCTTCTTTATCACCGCTGTTTCTCTGTTCCCCCTCTTTATCACCGCTGTTCCTCTATTCCCCTTCTTTATCACCGCTGTTTCTCTGTTCCCCTCTTTATCATCTGTTCCTCTATTCCCCCTTCTTTATCACCGCTGTTTCTCTGTTCCCCCTCTTTATCACCGCTGTTCCTCTATTCCCCCTTTTGCTGCCTACATCTCTGCATTCTTCCGTCTCACTACTTTTTTTCCCCATAATTCGCTATTGTCCCAAAGCGTTAACAATCCTATTACTCAGTCTCTATCGGGTTTCCTCGTATTTCCCCTCGTTATCACCACCGTTCCTCTATTCCCCCTTCGCTGCTTGCATTATCTGCATTCTTTCGTCTCTGGCATTCGCTCCATCCGTCTGTTGTTGTGTTCAGGCATCAGTTGCTCGTTGCCATGGCAACCGATACGCAGCCTCCCCTCCCTCCCTCCCCGAGACTCCTGCAGAGAGAGAGAGAGACTTCATTGAGAGTTCTGCCTTATTTCGCCTTTTTAATCTCGTTTTCTCCATTCGCTTCCGTTTTCCATTTTGTTGTCGTTTGCTCTTGCTGCTTTTATTACTTTGTTTATGTTGTTTGTTTTTAACGTGGATGGTGCAGACTTTGAAGTCCTTTTTCTTTTCTCTCTCTCATTGACAGTTTTGTCTTATTTCGTCTTTTAAATCGTGTTTTCTTCATTCGTTTCCATTTTCCAGTTTATGCTACTTCATGTCTCTCATTATTTGCTCTCTTTTCTCTCCTACCAATCCTCTTTTTTTTTTTTGTTATTTACTTTAACCGGGAAGATACAGATTTTGAAATTTTTTATTTATTTTTTTTTTTTGTCTTATAAATCTTATTCTCTTCATTCGCTTCCTTTATCCCGTTTATGCTCCTTCTCTTCTTCGTATGCCCTCGTACCCTTTACTTATTTTTTGCGTGTATTATTTATTTTTAACGGCGAAGGTGCAGACTTTGAAATACCTTGTTAGTTTTCTATAAAAAAGAAGACTTTGTCTGTCCGTCCACACTTTATTCCGCCTGGACTTGTTCTGTCCGCCCTCAGATCTTAAAATCTACAGAGGCTAGAGGGCTGCAAATTGGTATGTTGATCATCCATCCTCCAGTCATCAGACATACCAAATTGCAGCGCTCTAGCCTCAGCCGGTTATATTTTATCTAAGGTTAAAGTTAGCCATGACCATGCTATTGGCAACGGTATAGGATAGACCATCACCGGGCCGTGGCTGAAAGCAACATGAGCCGCGGCTCACACAGGATTATACCGAGGCCACCGAAAGATACATCTAATTTCGGTGGCCTTGATTATAAGATGTACATTTTACAGAAAACTCGATTGCGCCGAAGTTTCTTCGGCGCATTTTTTACTTGTTTATTATTGTTTCCTTTCCTCTGTTTTGTCTTTCAAGTCTTTTGGTTTTTCGCCTTTTTATACATTATTTGCTTATTGTTTTTTTTCGTTTTACGAAAGAGTCTGTTTCATCAGGCCTGAGAAACTAATTCCTTTCTTATATTTATATATATATTTTAAAAATTACGTTGCCTTTTGGTCATCTTTTGTTTATTTTCAGGCTTAATAAAATTTACATTTTATGACGAGAACGTTTTTCATATTCCGGTAGCGCCGTCAGTGCACCTCACGTGGTGCGCTGTTATGCATTACTTGAGGGTCTTTGCAGCGCCCCTTCTTTAGGCCTCTAGCTGCAACCCCTTTCGTTCATTTTACTGTACCTCCGTCCATATTCTCTGTTTTCCATCTTAATTCCCGCAACCCTCTCCAAACAATTGATTCATAGTGCAGCTTCGAGGTTTCCCTCCTGTTACGCCTTTCATACCTTGTTCCTCTTGTTTCCGTTTCAGCGCTGAATGACCTCGTTGGTGCCAGCGCTATCCATTGTATGTATAAAGTTATTATTTACACACGCACATACACATGTATAATAATGTATATATATATGCATGTATGTATACATGCAGCGTCATTGTATGTGTTTAGTCCTTTCAAAGGAATTTGCTTGAGGTCTGATACATGTTTATACATATATAGCTATCCATTGTATGTATAAAATTATTATTTACACATATATGTATATATATTATATATATGTACATTGTATATAATGTGTATGTATACATATATGCATATACATATATACATATATACATACACATATTTATGTATATTAGATATATAATGTGCATGAATGTATACATATATGCACATATATAAATGCATATGTATATATACACAAACGTGCACGCGCGCACACAAATAAACACACACACACAAACACATACTGTGGACATAACCTTTCACGAAGAATTTTTGACTGAATCATAAAGCTATTTCAACGTTAATTAATTTGTGATTAGTTTTGACCTGTCTCTTTTTATTTGTATGAGAGATTTCCTTCCTATATTAATTAATGTGGAGGTGAAAAACTTTAACTTTGGGTGTTCAGGTGAATACATTTACTAACTAAGAGTAGTGGGAGAGTTGACCTTTGCACCCGATCACTCGGTCCTTTTCAGTTTGCCGTAAAAGAAAACTATTACAGAGATGGCTAATTGTCTGTCCGTCCGCAATTTTCCTGTCCGCCCTCAGATCTTAAAAACTACTGAGCCTAGAGAGCTGTAAATTGGTAGGTTGATCACCCACCCTCCTATCATCGAACATACCAAATTGCAGCTCTCTAGCCTCCGTAGTTTTTTATTTTATTTAAGGTTAAAGTTAGCCGTGGTCGTGCGTCTGGCAACGTAACAACAAGATTCTCCTTGTATTTTGATAATCTACTAAAATTTTTGTCTGTTTTTTAATATGGTGATTTACATGTTTTTCTAATAACTGATTTTAATTCTTTCGAATGAACGCCATAATATTCTTTGGAAGCTTAAAGAATTTTAGGTCAGTGGCCCCTGTGGTGGGCTTGTTCCATATGAGTAGGGTTCATCTTCTGAATAATAATAATAATAATAATAATAATAATAATAATAATAATAATAATAATAATAATAATAATAATAATTCACAATTTAATTGGTATATACCAGTAAGTTCTCACATGCTTAAGTAGACTGTCCTGAGGTGAGGTTACTTTCATGCATACCACCAGAGAAAAACCAAGAGAAGTCTCTCTCTCTCTCTCTCTCTCTCTCTCTCTCTCTCTCTCTCTCTCTCTCTCTCTCTCTCTCTCTCTCTCTCTCTCTCCATCCTTTAACTGCTGCATAAAGCATAAGGCTCTCCGTCGCAGCAGCAGGTGACTTCCGCATCGCCTGCTGCTCAGCAGACCTGCTCAGAGGGTTTCACCAGCAGTAGCAATAGACCATATAACCTGCCGCGTACCCATTTTGCTGCGTAGGTGAAAGGAGACATTAGGGGATTTAACTCAGTTTGCTGAAGCGATTTCTGCGTCGGGATAGAAACTTAATCCTCTCATTTGATGACCACTCTCTCTCTCTCTCTCTCTCTCTCATTTATAGATGTTTTTCATATGAAAACTCCTTGTATGTTTATTAATTTTTAATTTTCCAATTTAATTTGATTAGCGTCAATAACTTATTGTTACGCCAGTTTTCATAGCTATAAATCAGTCTCTCTCTCTCTCTCTCTCTCTCTCTCTCTCTCTCTCTCTCTCTCTCTCTCTCTCTCTCTCTCTCTCTCTCTCTCTCAGCATTATATATATATAGGCTATACACACATATACATATATGTGTGTACGTTTATATAATATATATATGTATGCGTACATATATATATATATATATATATATATATATATATAATATATATATATATATATATATATATATATATATATATATATATATATATTATATATATATATATATATATATAATTACCAGGTAAGAGTACAAACACGGAAAAGCTATTGAAGCAGAAAAATAGAATTGGGATAAAAGAGTAAGGGATAAGAGAAGAGAAGAGAATAACAACATCTATCTTCATTTAATGGTGACAGAGTAAGCAATTCTTTTCTTGGGAAAACGCTTTTTATTATTATTATTATTATTATTATTATTATTATTATTATTATTATTATTATTATTATTATTATTATTATTATTATTACATCGATAAATTGGCATTTAAACTGTTTGGAATGGGAAAAATATAGAAATTCGGCCTGAAATACTGTATAAAGAAGGGATTTTTTACATAAACTTAGAAATCTGAGTTCATTTGTTTTTTTGTTTTGTTTTTCTTCGAAGGCGCAGTAGGGTGGTGTGATGCCAGCTGTAAAATGGTTGCTGGAAGTTCTCTTGTTTTTGCGTTCCCGGTTCTTTAATTTTAAGAATTCCCGAGAGTGAGGAAGGGAAAGAAAGTTGAGATTTTTTCATTAGAGCTAGACAAGAGGTCAGATGTTAGATGACTTCTCGAATAAGGCTTCGCAACTGATGAACATTTCGGAGAAATCTTTTATTATTAGAAATGACGGTGATTTGTTGTGTGAAGTTGCAGGAAGCTGCCTCCTATACACACACACACACACACACACACACACACACACACACACACACACACACTCACTCTAGCGCGCGCTAAAAAAAAACGCAATGGTTACAAGTCCCCCAAAAATTCAGACTGAAATAAATTTGTGCTTTTAACAGACGATAAATATATTGATGCCATTTATCCTTTAGTAAATTCTAAGTTTTGAAAGTCTTAAAAATATTATTAGCAATATTACCAGACTCCCAAAAATTCGGACTGAAATAAATTTGTGCTTTAAACAGATGACAAATATGTTAATGCCATCTTTCATTTCTTAAGTTTTAAGTTCTGAAAGTCTTAAAAATGGTAGCAACATCATATGACAGTAACCCACAGTAAAAGAGATGAATATATCAGAATGATTTTAGATTACAGCTAAAGAACCTATGTAATCGGAAGCATATCGACTACAGAATGACTCCCGTCGTGGTGCACTGTAGGCACTACTTAAGGGTCTTTGCAGCGTCCCTTCCTTAGGCCCCTAGCTGTAACCGCTTTCATTCTTTTTACTGTACCTCCGTTCATATTCCCTTTCTTCCATCTTACTTTCACTACACACACAACATTGTGCGCTTGTGATTATTAGAATATTCTCTTTCATTGGCTTTCACTGATACAAAGACACAGCAAATCTTCTTTTCATTAAGAACCTTTTATTATTCATTAGGTGTGCCGTACACGCCTTTATGGAATTACTGTGCCCACCCCAAAAAAATAATGAATAGATTCACCGTAATCTTATCAACACTCGGTGCCTTTCTTTTCGTTTTGTAAAATGTTCTTTGACTAATGAACTTTCTGTGGTGGCTAAAATTTTTGGTGTTCGAGACTTTCCATTATAAATATTTGAGGGGAAGGCTGTTGGTGAAATCTCCGTATTACCTGAAGATTTAATCATAACATTACATTATAAATATAGCTTAACATTTCATGTACATTGAATGTTCATTGACGGAACGTCGGCCAGTTCTCTCTCTCTCTCTCTCTCTCTCTCTCTCTCTCTCTCTCTCTCTCTCTCTCTCTCTCTCTCTCTCTCTCGTTATAAGTACGTCTTAATGTTTCATATGTTGAATGTTTAATGATGAATGTTCTCTGATCTCTCTCTCTCTCTCTCTCTCTCTCTCTCTCCTCTCTCTCTCTCTCTCTCTCTCTCTCTCTCTTTCATTATAAATACATCTTAATGTTTCATGTATATTGAAAGTAAACCAGTTTTCCTCTCTCTCTCTCTCTCTCTCTCTCTCTCTCTCTCTCTCTCTCTCTCTCTCTCTCTCTCTCTCTCTCTCTCTCTCCTTCACACAAGCGGTTGACAGTCGCATGATTTTATCAGGTATGAAGAGATTCTTGAAAATTTTTCGATAACTACCTCACATTTCAGCCAGATCCGGAGAGAAAAGAGAATGGTGGGGGGCAGGGGGTGGAAGCTGACAGGTTACCGGGGAGGGGGGTTGCGGGCAGGGCTTTTATTTTGGCATTTTATGGACCCAATTCTGCGAATTTATGACAGAGCGCGAGACCTTCCCAAAATGATAATGAGGCCTGTTGTGGTCTTTATTATATTTTATTTTAGTATTTATTTACATAGAGCAGTTTTGTATTGAGGAGGAGGAGGAGGGGGGGGCCCCCTCCTCAACACATTTTAAATCATGCATGTGATGTATGTATGTATAGTATATGTGTGTTTACAGGTATGATCATTACCATTTTCTTTTGCCTCATGCAAAGATGACAGCGAGATAGAAAACGGAGATCAGCTCAATTCCCTGTCTCGGGAAATGTCAAGAGTCGTTCCGGAATCGGTATTATCATCCGACGGACCGTGTGCAGGGGAACGGTGATAGATTTGCTCTCTCTCTCTCTCTCTCTCTCTCTCTCTCTCTCTCTCTCTCTCTCTCTCTCTCTCTCTCAGTTCTGGCTTCACAAAGACGCATTTCTACATTATGTAAATATACGTCAGTAGATGAATTTGGAAATGAATGTCTGGCTTAGACATAAATGTAAGGGACTGTTTCATGCACAAGCTTAGTTTTCCAGTTGCTTTAATTATTTGACATCTGTGGAAGCCCTTTAAACATACACATAAAGTACGATGACCAAGGAAGCGTCTTTTTTACCTCACGGCGAGGGAATAGGAATGGGAATCCTCGGAATCGTGTTGGCTAACAAATATATGGCTCTGACCAAGGGCGTACTCGCTCCAGCTGCCGTAAATTTGCCAGTGGCTGGTCCCTTTATGGCCTTTTGCTTGACCCAGAGAAGTGAGACGATTCATTTCACTGGCGATGCCGCAACCTAACGTAGCGTTCTACCTTAAGGGGGTAATTGGTAGCCCCTGAACCCTGTGTGGGTATTGGTATGTGGAAATTTATGTTGGTAACCGTGTTCGTATGTAGCACCGTTTGTTCGTATGTAGAGGAAGTATTTATCAAATTTTCTACACCAGTAAATGAATGATGGTCATTCTCACTGTTTAGAAAGGGTATCTTTCTGCTTTATGTTTTGTCTGTCATTAATTGTGTAGGAAAGGAAGATATGAGTCAGAATCGACACTATTGAATGAATATTATGTACACAGATATAAGGACACATCTACATACTTGCCCAGATACACACAAACATATATGTATATACATATACATACATAATATATATATATTATCTTTTGCGGTTTCAGTCAAATATATATATATATTTTTTGCGGTTTCAGTCACTTAATTTTGGATGAGTTTGCTATCCCACCCCCCATGCTTACATTCAGCCTAGCTGCAACCCACTGCAATTGAGTAAGTTCCATACACCTGGGTAAGTGTAAGGTCAAGGGAGACATAACAGTTCTAATCTTATGAAAAGAGATGATTGTCGTTCCCTCACTCCCTCCCTCCCTACCTCCTCCTCCTCCTCCTCCTCCTCCTCCTCCTCCTCCTCCTCCTCCTCCTCCTCCTCCTCCTCCTCCTCCTCCTCCTCCTCCTCCTCCTCCTCCATTGACCAACTTTCAATAAGAAAAACGCCAACACAAAAGTTATTATAATCTTTGAGTTTATCATCATCAGTATTACCAAAGAACATTTCGGGGAAATCGTAATATGCCTTCGCAGAGAGAGAGAGAGAGAGAGAGAGAGAGAGAGAGAGAGAGAGAGAGAGAATCAACAATCGAGTCCTCATTTGTGAAGAGAATTTATTGTTACACGCTGATAATGAAATTGTGAGTTTGAAGAACCGATCACATTATCGCGGACAACAATGGCGCAACGCTTTGTATACACACCAAGGAAAGAGTCACTTCAAAACAATATCATCGTCATCATCATCATCTCTTTTGCACCTAAGGTAATTCAGTGTTTTGTAGACGATCAAAGGGAGATTTCGAATGGCAGGCATATTTTTTTCGTCTAGCGTATTAGGGTAACCTCGCTCCTTGGTAACGTTCCAGAAAAAAATTTGATGCTCGGACAAAAGCCTTTATAACAAAATTCTTCTCGCCCTTTGGCGTCGTGATAAAGGCTTTAGGAAGCATTAATCGTTGTTGTTTGCTTTGGCTGGTTAACAGTTTTTAGTTGAAACTTTGTTTTTATTTATGAAGGCAGCCTTTACACAATACTGGCTTATTTAGCTAAGATGTTTTGCTTATAGTAATGATGATGATGATAATGATATTAATGGCAAGAATATGACATCCCCTAATTGTCCTATGACATAGTCTGAGAGAGAGAGAGAGAGAGAGAGAGAGAGAGAGAGAGAGAGAGAGAGAGAGAGAGAGGAGAGAGAGAGAGAGTATTGTAAGGTGTAGGAAAAAATGACATAGGCTGAGAGAGAGAGAGGGGTATTCTCAAGTGTAGGAAAATATGGCATATGCTTTCAAGGTGTAAGTATATATAAAAAAATTTGCTTAAACTTTTAAATTTAAATATTAACCCTGTCATCAGTTATGGCCTTATTAAACAAGAGGCTGTAGGCATTAAAATATCATATAATTACTTTTCAGTCTCAATCATAATGACCACATAAAATTACTTTTCACTGTTAATCATATTGACCACATACAATTACGTTTCACTCTTAATAATAATGACAGCATACTCATACGTAATGATACTGAAAAAAAAAAGAATGCAAAATGTTTGCGATTACAGATCAAAAGCCTTCGGTAATGTTACGGAAAACGAAAACATTGTGTATATAATACCACCGGATGACATATTTTGCTCAGTGTCCGTTCTGCCTCGGCGGCGATCGCATTTCAGATGGGGATTAGTCATTCAGACATAAGTTTCTGACGACGGTAAGCTCTAGAAAGCAGAGACCACAAATACGTCCTGTGTCTGTTTGACGGACGAAAGCCGGGGATTTATCGGTCGCCGAATGTTTTGACGTGAAAGAGGATTTGCTGGATGGCGAGGATTTAAAGCATGGGACGTTTTGTTTTGAAAAGGAATTGTCGAAAGATGCGGAATGGGGTAGTGCCGCCAGTGAACCTCACGCGGTGCGCTGTTAACGCGAGATTTTTCGCGGCGTCCCTGAGGCATCTAGCTGAGACCCCTTCTGTTCATCGTATTGTACCACCATTCATATTCTCCTTCTCCCATCTTTCCACACTTTCCTAACAGGTGTTCATAGTGCAGCTGCGAGGTTCTTTTCCTCGTGTTACACCTTTCAGACCTTCTACAGCGCTGAATGACCACATAGGTCCCTGCGCTTGGCCTGTGGCCTAAACTTTAAATTCAATTCCATTCCACCGACGTGCTTTCTGTTGTTCAGTACTGAGTTGAGGAGAATAAATTTGGACGAGGATCAAGCATTGGACTGAGAACATTGCCGGTGGAGAGGCAGCTATCTTTTTATTTTCGTTTAGTGCGAAGGAGATTTAGTGGAAGGTAAATCGTATACTGTAGAAGAAGAATTGCGTAAGTTGCTTAATATTCTAGTGTCGAGTAACGCTTTAGGAAAAGTGGGATGTGTAGAAAGTCGAATGGAATACTAATGAGGAGATGAATTGAAAGCGGGCGTTGCCTTGTCTGAGATGCATTTTTGAAAATGTTTGGTTTTATTTTTTTATTAAAATAATATCAGCGAGTACCAGCGGTAGATTTTTAAAAATTTTTCCTAGATAGTGACCCCCAAGGGTTTGAACACGGTATGTATCCGCCTTTGCGGCGTGTTTAGTACAAGCCCGTTGGGGATGACCGTAAAAACATAAACAAAAGACTGTAAATATCATAAAGATAATGATCCCAAAGAAATATTAGTCATAGATAACGACCCGCGAACTTTGCTGGGGGTCACTATCTAGAAAAGATCAGAATTTATAAAACCCTGCCTTCAGTACCCAGAGCAAAGGGTGTGTGTGTGTGTGTGTGTGTGTATGTATATGTATGTGTGTGTGTTGGTATTATGACAATACAAAGAAATCCTAGAATATTTCCTGTATTAAACTCTCTCTCTCTCTCTCTCTCTCTCTCTCTCTCTCTCTCTCTCTCTCTCTCTCTCTCTCTCTCTCTCAGACAAATAACTAAACCTCCCCTCCGTTCAATTAAGTTCCGTGTCATCCAGGATTTGATTCCTAATAACCGCTCATAAATGCCCCTCCCTTGACATTTATTGTTATTAATGTTCATTAATCCTTTCGCTACGTAGCGTGTGAATTACCTCGCGGAGTATTCCTTTTTATTAATCTTGGAGGAAAGAACATCCACTTCTCGTTTCTCTCTTTCTCCGAGAGGGAAAAAGGCAGACGAACGAATAATTGCGGTGTTCTGTCCGGTTTGCTAATTAATGTCTTCCTTTCGTACAGAGGTTTTGGTTAGCATTTTCGAATTATGGTGCTTTTTCGCTCAGTGTGAAATTCAGACTTATTATTTATCAGACTCTGATTTATAATTTAAAATAGGAAGGACCATTTTCGTCATAAAAGTTTTTTGAACTCAAACAGTTGTGATTTGTGACTGTGAACGTCTGAAGTTATGTGATGTTTATCATGCTGAAAGGGAATTATGGCAGGAAATGAGGCACGTATATTGTGTTTTGTTTTATATATATATATATATATATATATATATATATATATATATATATATATATATATATATATATATATTATATATATATATATATATATATATATATATATATATATATATATATATATATATATATATATATATATTGTGATCATGATAAACACATTCTAGAGACATATATTATGATTATGATAAACACATTCGATCCCCAGGCGAAGCAGAACGCTTCGATTTTTCAGTTTCCTTCATGCCCCTATTGACCTAACATAATCATACTTATGAATACTTATGAAAACTGTATAAAAGATAGCACCTTCTGTAGTGACGCAATTCAGTTCAATTGGAAAAGCTGTATCAATAACAGAAAAAAAGTAAAAATAGATTTATCTTTCGGTGGTCTTGGTATAATGCTATATGGGCTAAACCCATGAATCGTCACCACGGCCTGTGGTAGCCTGCCCTATATCGTTGCCAGATGCACGATTATGGACAGCTTTAACCTTAAATAATATAAAAACTACTGAGGATAGAGGGCTGCAATTTGATATGTTTGATGATTGGAGGGTGGATGATCAGTATGCCGATTTGCAGCCCTCTAGCCTCGGTAGTTTTCAAAATCTGCGGACGGACAGACAAAGCCGGCACAATAGCTATGTTTCACAATAAACTAATAATAAAATAATAAAGTATAATACATAAATGACTTCCGCAATATCGAAGCCTTTTACATTCGCAATAACGTCGACTTTATTTCCCCTTTTACGATTTGCCCATTCCGTTCCCCCATCCTATAACAGTCCACCGGAAATGTAGGATCCCATAAAAGGGATTTTTCCGCATCCTTCCTCATGCACCGGAAGCGGAAAAGTTGTCGAAAAAATTCGAATTGAATTTGGAGATGGAGTGACGTCGGTCGAAGGTCTCGCAGAGGCGTTTATGACTCTGAAGGTGCAATAAGCATGAAGAATGTAATTAGGGTAATAAGGTGTTCTGACAAGGTCTGCTGTAGTTATTCTGTTAGAGGCGGTTGTTGTCGTGATAGCAAGAAACAGAACAACAGGAAAACAACGTCAACCATAAGCTTTAATGGTAATGTTAACGGTGATAACAGCTGTAAATTAACATTAAAGGCAAACTGGTTACAAGCATGAAAATGAATTCTGTTTATCTGTCAAACTGGAACCAATGGGAACTCGAGGCTTTCCAGAGACTGCAGAGGAATATTTTATCACTAACGCTCTTGGATAACTGTCTGGAACATTGTGAGACAAATGTATCTGTCCTCCGTAGGGAGGTAGTGCCGTCATTGCATCTCACGCGGTGCACTGTAGGCATTACTTGCGGTTCTTTGCAGCGTCCATTCCTTAGGCCCCTATAGCTGCTATAACCCCTTTCGTTCTTTTTACTGTACCTCCGTTTATCATTTCTTATATCTTCCTTTCCTCAAACCTGTCCTAACGATTGTTTCATAGTGCAACTGCGAGGTTTTCCTCCTGTTACACCTCTCAAACCTCCTTGACTCTCAACATTCCTTTCAGCTCTGAATGACCCTAAAGGTCTCAGCGCTTGGCCTTTGGCCTAAAATTCTGTATTCCATTCCATTCTGTACCTGTCTGTCCTCGTATGCCTCTTCCTCAAGCAGAGGCAGAATGAGAGAGAAAACCTCAGTGCCTCCTCAAACACACAAAAGGCCTCTCTGACCTTTGGCAGCGATAGACAGAATCGATTATCGAGGCTGACAAAGGTCCCATCTAGCGCGGATTTATCGCCAAACATTTTATGCGTTCCCATAACGATAACCGTGAAACTCTACGGGGTACACCCATAAGATTTGACTTATTAATAACGATCGTGGCTTTCATACTTTTCCGAAAGGACAGCGCGAAAGGTCGGGATCTTCTCGTAATATTTAATTCGTGTGTCTTTGCTTTGTGTGGCTTTGGAAAGGATTTCATAGATGTTATGCAGTGGTTGATGTGAATGTCACAAACTAATGTGATGTATGTATTATAGCGTATGCCTTGTAATTTGATTGAAATCAGTTTTTTTCGGGAATCATATAACCTTGACGTGTTTTTTTTTTTTATCTCATGTCTGCATTTTTTCAACCTTACCTCTTTTCCCATTATTCCCAGTTTATCTGAACAGGATGCATCAGAAAACATATCCAGTCATTAACTAATTTTTAATCTGGTTTATTTCCATCAACCTTAGTACATGCGTTTTAGCGCTAATTTCTCACCAGCTATGAAGAGTTTCCTACTTACAATGACTACGATGTTTTCTACACAATGCTTACTTAAAAAATGCCATGTTTATTGTCTTCAACATTTTCTCTTTTCCAAAAGCTTGGATCAGATCCACTTTAGAGTAAATAAAAAAAAAAGCAAAAAATGCGCCGAAGTTTTCTGTACAGCCGCTTCAGCGTATAATCAAGGCTACCGAAGATAGATCTATCTTTCGGTGGTCTCGGTATAATGCTGTATGAGCCGCGGTCCACGAATCTTTAACCAAGGCCCGGTGGTGGCCTCTCCTATATCGTTGCCAGACGCACGATTATGACTGTCTTTCGCCCTAAATAAAATAAAAACTGCTGAGGCTAGAGGGCTGCAATTTGGTATGTTTGATGATTGGAGGGTGGATGATCAACATACCAATTTGCAGCCCTCTAGCCTCAGTAGTTCTTAAGATCTGCGGGAGGACAGAAAAAGTGCGGACGGACAGACAAATAGCCATGTTTTTAATAGTTTTATTTTGCAGAAAACTAAAAGTGGGATAGATGTTATTTCTAAGCATCACAACAGCTAAAAAAAGATTAACCTCTTTTTTAGATATTTAAGTTAAACCTCGTTGTCATGGGATATTAAAATTCTGTTCAGTTCTGTAATTTGGCGAAGAGTATTTTTTTTTTCTTTCTCTAAACCATCAAGATTCAAAGTCCGCCGACGACACTCGCTTACGTAAATTAAACTAAATTGCTGTCTTCGCGGTAAAGAGCGTTCTTGGGATTTTAAATTTGACTTTACATGTGTATTTGTTCGCTAAGCTCTCTCTCTCTCTCTCTCTCTCTCTCTCTCTCTCTTCTCTCTCTCTCTCTCTCTCTGTGTGTGTGTGTGTGATTGTATATGCGAGGAAAATTGCTCTCTCTCTCTCTCTCTCTCTCTCTCTCTCTCTCTCTCTCTCCCCCGTTTCCAAAAAGATGTAAACAAACAAAATAAAGAAACAAGTTACTGTTGATTTGTATATCCAAAAAGAGGATAAATCTAAGAACAACATCCAATAAAAAAAAATATAAATTTTAGTAATGTCCACAAAAGGTGATCAATTTCGCACTGGAAAAAAGGGTGGTAGATTTATCGAGATCGGTTAAAGCCTTCGCCTTGCCTTCGAAAAATGACCATTTATCAAAGGACTCGAGACAACCCTCCCCCGAAAAAGCCCTAATAATGTCAGAACTTTTCTTTGGGGGTTGGAAGGGGGTGGGGAATCAGTTTAATAGCCCCCCCCCTCAGATGTCGGAATGACTTATATTGCCACGTTCGGGGCACAAGGCGCGTAGAGAGGGGTCAATGGCCTTGTTTTCGTGGGAGTGTCCCGTATGTAGATGGTGCCACTATTAGTTTTTATACTCTTTGCTATCATATCAGGAGTGAGCGTAGATGTGTTTAAGAAGTAAGCTCGACAAATATCTAAGATGCATCCCGGACCATCCAAGATTGGAAGATGCAAAATATACCGGAAGATGCATTAGCAATTCTCTGGTAGACATCAAGAGGTGCCTCACACTGAGGGACCTCCTGGGGCAACCCGAACGAACTGTAGGGTCTGTAAGGTTATATACTCTTACTGTTGTTATTCCTTATGAATACTTATTTTATTGGTTGCTATAACTTTGCTTCAAAGTGTCTGTGGTGAAGTTTGTGGTATCGAATGCATTTACCTAATAATAATGATAATAATAATAATAATAATTATTATTTATTATTATTATTGTTGTTGTTGTTGTTGTTGTTGTTGGAGAAACAAATCCACAGTTATGTATGGGTACAAATATATTTAAAGATAATTCTCTTCAAAGAGCTTCCGGGAATCCGATTCCCCTGCGTTTGTACCCATACATAACTGGGGATTTGTTTCTCCATTTCAAGACTCATGCTACTGTGAGTATCTTTTATTATTATTATTATTATTATTATTATTATTATTATTATTATTATTATTATTATTATTATTATTATTATTATTATTATTATTATTATTATTATTATGACAGGAAGGTAAACCTAAGTGCCTTGATTATTTCACCCAAATGAGCAAGCCATTTGATTTATTTTAAAAGGCACAAGGTCAACAAATGTAAAAAAAAAAAAAAATATGAATTTGACCCAAACTTAGTAATGTACTTGGAAAAAAAATGGTATTTCACTTCCCTATCAAATAATAGTTAGTGTCTCTAGTGGTTTATGGCGAATTCTGTCAGACTTGAACGAAGATTTAAAATTGTAGATGACAGTATGATGAAGTTTAATAAATAACATTAACAATTAGATGGATATCTAGCTGTAATAATGACTCATTATTGCTCTATCTCTTATCATCATCACTGTTACTATTATTGTCATTATTATTTTTATATCCTAGTAATTTTCGGCATAATGTTTCTTGAACACGAATGATCCTTCACATTGTAATCAATCTCATTTTGAATGTTTCATTTTTAGAATAAAGATGATGTAATTCTTTCAGACGAATTTCTGCCTGCAACTCAAAATTCTCAAGGCTTTCTTTTACGCTGAGCGAATCTAATTGAATGACGTCGCAAAAATCTCTGGCATGGATTTTATTTGTTACTTGACAGAATTTCGTTTGTTACTTGCTAGAATCTCATTTGTTACTTGCCAGAATTTAATCTGTTAAATGCCAGATTTCATTTGTTGCTTGCAAGAAATTCTTTTGTTACTTGCCAGAATTTCGTTGTTACTTGCTAGAATTTCTTTTGCTACGTGCCAGAATTTCGTTTGTTACCTGCCAGGATTTAAAGTGTTACTTGCCAGATTTTCGTTTGCTACTTGCCAGGACTTAAATTGTTACTTGCCAGAATTAGAATTTCACTTGTTAATTGCCAGGATTTAAATTGTTGCCTGTCAGAATTTCATTTGTTATTTGTCATAATTTCATTTGCTACTTCCCAGAATTTCATTTGCTGATTTCCAGAATTTCATCAGTTACTTGCCAGAATTTCATTTGCTACTTGCCAGAATTTCATTTGCTACTTGCCAGAATTTTATTTGTTACTTGCCAGAATTTCATTTGCTCCTTTCCAGAATTTCATTCGTTACTTGCCAGAATTTTATTTGCTACTTTCCAGAATTTCATTTGCTGATTTCCAGAATTTCATTAGTTACTTGCCAGAATTTCATTTGCTACTTGCCAGAATTTTATTTTTGCTGATTTCAGAATTTCATTTGTCCTTTCCAGAATTTCATTTGTTACTTGCCAGAATTTTATTTGCTACTTTCCAGAATTTCATTTGCTGATTTCCAGAATTTCATTTGCTACTTTACAGAATTTCATTTGCTGATTTCCAGAATTTCATTTGCTACTTTCCAGAATTTCATTTGCTACTTTCCAGAATTTCATTTGCTGATTTCCAGAGTTTCATTTGCTACTTTCCAGAATTTCATTTGCTGATTTCCAGAATTTCATTTGCTACTTTCCAGAATTTCATTTGCTACTTTCCAGAATTTCATTTGCTACTTTCCAGAATTTCATTTGCTGATTTCCAGAATTTCATTTGCTACTTTACAGAATTTCATTTGTTACTTGCCAGAATTTCATTAGTCACTTGCCTGATCTTCCTCGTTGCGCTCCTGCCAAAATCCGGTCCGGTTCCTTTCGGGCTGAAAGAAAAGAAGCGGAACGAAAAGACAAATGAGATTATTCGCTGGAAAAGAAACAAGAGGAGGCACCGTATCTGGAATTACTGCCGTGGCAGACTTCCAGATTCTCTCTCTCTCTCTCTCTCTCTCTCTCTCTCTCTATAGTGGACGAATATTTCTAAAAAGAAATTCTCTCTCTCTCTCTCTCTCTCTCTCTCTCTCTCTCTCTCTCTCTCTCTCTCTCTCTCTCTCTATAGTGGACGAATATTTCTAAAAAGAAATTCTCTCTCTCTCTCTCTCTCTCTCTCTCTCTCTCTCTCTCTCTCTCTCTCTCTCTCTCTCTCTCCACTTTGATTTACTTCCCCTCTGATATGGCGCCAAATTGGATTAAATCTTTTGACGCAAAGTGGGAACAGTAGATAGATGTTTGTTCATTTTTAGCAGTATATAAATTTATTAATGCAGTCATGAACTTCACACGGTTATTAAACCATATTAGGTTATTTTTGTGGAGTTTCAACACGGCAAAACATGCCTCATTATCTCAGGACACGGAATGCAAAAAGGGAAGGAAATCATGTCCGAGTATTAAATAATTTCGCTGGTCAAGATATAAAAGTAATAATATATTTTGTTCACCGTCGTTGCGTCTCTTGCGTGCAAATGCCTAATGTCGTCTATTTGTAAACGTAATCCTTGGTGTAATGCAACTAAATTAACGTATAAGATATACATGTATATGTATATATATATATATATATATATATATATATATATATATATATATATATATATATATATATATATATATATATATATATATATATATATATATATATTAAATAAATAATGTTTATGGATGTCGTGAGAAAATAAGCCATAAAATATTTTGTTTGTTTTTGTGTTTTTTGTAAACTAATTACATCTAAGTTTTCTAGAAAGTTTGAATTAATTGTGGGTTTGGTTATTAAAAAAAAAACCGCACCTTTTGTGTCCAAGATTCTCGCGTGCATATGTTCCTAAAACCTGTATTATACTTGTTCCAGGAACGAGTTAATAATGATTATAACTGTGGCCTTTGTCCTCGACATAATGTAAAAGAAGATATTAAAAGAAGATAATTATTCGCTGCCACAATAGCGGAGAGGGACAATCAACATACGATGTGTTTGAGTGTTGGAAAAATACAAAGGAAGTTCCTTGAAACTTCCTGGTAACTGAAAGCGAAGTGAAGTTTATAAGCAAACGTCAATAATAAATATATAGTCTTCGCTGATCAGTAAAAAAAGAAGGAAGTTGTTTTGAACTCCTTCCAAATTGAAAGCGAAGTGAAGTTTAATATTCAAACGGCAATAATCAATAATATGTATGCGTTGTCTTCGGTGAGAAGTAGAAAAAAGAAAAAAATTGCGCCGAAGTTTTTTCGGCGCAATCAAGTTTTCTGTATAGCGTATAATCAAGGCCACCGAAAATAGATTATTTTTTCCGGTGGTCTCGGTATAATGCTGTATGAGCCGCAGCCCATGAAACTTTAACAACGGCCCGGTGGTGGCCTGTCCTATATCGTTGCCAGATGCACGATCATGGCTAACTTTCTCCTCAAATAAAATCAAATATACTGAGGCTAGAGGGCTGCAATTTGGTATGTTTAATGATTGGAGGGTGGATGATCAACATACCAATTTGCAGCCCTCTAGCCTCAGTAGTTTTTAAGATCTGAGGACGGACAGGTAAAGTGCGGACGGACAGACAAAGCCGGCACAACAGTTTTCTTTTACAGAAAAGTAAAAGAAGAAAGTTGTCTTAAACTTCCTCCAAATTGAAAGGTAAGTGAAGTTTGATAAGCAAACGTCAATAAGAAGTTTGCATTTATGCATTGGCTTCACTCACATAAAAAAAAAACTGGGAAATGATAACTAATTTTGCCCGTGTAATTTCTTAATTGCCTGAAATATCGACTTTCTCGGCTCAATTTGAAGTGGAGGTTTATAGTTTCGTTTTTTTTTTTTGTGTCACGGTTCCTTTCAGTCGTGAAATTGAGTTCATGAGCTATGCTCGTCTGCCGTATGTTTAGCTGCGCACGAAGGAATAAATTTTCATAATTAAGTATTGATTGCTTGAAGTTAAAATACTGTGTTTTGAACAGGGGCTGGTTTATTTAGAAATTTTAGGGGTATATATATATATATATATATATATATATATATATATATATATATATATATATATATATATATATGTACATATGTGTGTGTGTGTGTGTCAGACCAGTCACAGAGAAAATAAGAAAAGAAAACTTAAAGAGTGTAGGTTGGGGAAGACAAATGAAAGAATAAAGGTGTGGCTGAATTATGGAAAACGCGATTGCATGCAATATGCACCGATTTAGTCTATAAATGGATGAGAAACATCATTGCAACTGAAGATTGTCGCTTGCAATATTTTCCCAAAGGATACCACGAGGACGAAGATGGCGCAGGAGTTTAAGGGAGGCATTGGCAAATTCCCACTTTTCCAGACCAATAAGAAAGCAAGAAAAGAAAATATTTAGAATTATGTTCAGAGTTTTTTGTACATTTTACTCAGGCAATTAATTCTTATGTTCAGAGTTTTATGTACGTTTTTTTTCAGACAGTTAATTCTATTTTTTTATTCATATACAGCGTGGTGCACTGTAAGCATTATTAAAGGGTGTTTGTAGAGTCCCTTTGGCCATAGGTATCATAAAATCCACGTGCGAACTTGCAAAAGTAGATTCAAAGTCCCGGTTTGTACTCGCCTTCTTACGTGGATTTTATGATATTCTCGAGCACGTGTTCATTCTTGCTACTTTGGATACACATATATGTATGTATATGTGTGTGTGTAGGTGTAAGAGAGAGATTAGAAGAAAGGGAAGAATATAAATAAACATGCGCGCTCACACAAACATTAATATTTTCCCAGAAGACTGAAACACCCCGCTATTTTCCCCAAGATCTGAAATCTCGAGTCGCCCAGGACCCACCACCTACTCTGTTTCCCCGGGCGCGTTGTTTATAAGCAAATGAACGTCTTGGGTGCGTTGCCTTTAAGCAAATGAAGACCTCTTTATGCAAATCACTCCCCCCCTTGATTCTGGCTGGGAATGGCACCGTCGTTGTCTCGTGCTCCGAAGAAGGCACTGCGGAATCCCCTCGAAACCCAATTTCACTGTGCTTGTGTCACTCTTCATCAAAATTTGGGGGGCGCCGAAAGCCTTGTGTGTGTGTGTGTAGCTTCGCTTTGATTGCAATGAGGGGTGAGAGAATCGCGCTGCGGGGAAAATCCCTTTATTTACTTTCCTCCGGTTTGATTGGAAGAGGATCAGGGCGCTTAAACAGACTTAATGAATTTGAAAAACAAAAGAAAAGAGGGATTGTTATTTTGGGGGTTTGGAGGCGTCGCGCGTGATGTAAACACCTGTTTTTGTTTGTGTGCTTACACATTCTTTTTATCAGATACATAGATCTGATAGATACATACATATATATACATTCATTCTAGATAAATAAGAGATGTTTTGATGATCATGTCGGAGGTATTTTTGTTAAGAGGTTTTGTCAAAATTTATATATTATATAGGTTAATATATATATAATATTATATATATATATATATATATATATATATATATATATATATATATATATATATATATATATATATATATATATATATATATATATATTAGTTTCTTGTTAGTACCTGATGTAAAGATGCAACAGAAACTTGAGACATTAACTGTCGCATAAAAAGAAAAATAGACCTTTCCATACTTCTTTCAAAGCAGCATCGTACTGTCGATTAGAGACAATAAATAGTGTGATTCTAAGTTACAGCAGGAGCTGGACTCCTCAGCAGCATATAATCTATTTTTATTGGTAGTTTTAAGTAACTGTGAAGTGTCTTAAGAGCTCTTATGGATTTTTACATCATGATTTTTATATTTGTTACCGTGTTATGGCTTTTATGAAGTGTGTGTGTGTGTGTGTGTGTGTGTGTGTGTGTGTAGAGCTGTTAAGAAAAAGATTTTTGTGACATTTTTTCCATTTCGATGACCTTTGCTGTTGTGACGCCGGATAACTTACTATTAAAATAGTTTACCACTCAACATTTTATTTAACAAGTGACCAATGTAGTTAGAAATGACTAATTTAAACACATTATTATTATTATTATTATTATTATTATTATTATTATTATTATTATTATTATTATTATTATTATTATTATTATTATTCAGAAGATTCTGCGTTACATCTCTCGACATACAGGCCGCGGAGGAATTCCGATTTTGACTCTCTCTCTCTCTCTCTCTCTCTCTCTCTCTCTCTCTCTCTCTCTCTCTCTCTCTCTCTCTCTCTCTCTCTCATATGAAATAGTCAGCTTCCACAGGACCGACTCCTAGTACGTGATACTTTTTTTTCCTGAGAATACGCTGACTTCTAAGTATTGACAACAATAGTCCTCATTGAGCTATGTATGTCGCCTCTTTAGGATTTATTCCTCTGTATTCGGGTGACAGAATGGAGTTGGAGGATGCCAGGAGGAGAAAATATGAGATTGAAGGAAGAATAAGGAGAGGTTGCTTACTGTACAGCGTCTCTGAAAAAAATTTTTCTGCAATTTTAAGGAAAATCATAATTCATTTTAAAAATTTTATTTATCTTCGTTTGCTTGTATTTCTACTTTATTATTTTTATTATTTTTATTATTGTTCAGGGTTCATCTTCTGAGTGATAATAATAATGATAATTATTATATAAAATAATAATAATCATAATTATAATGTGCTCGCAAATTAGATTTGCTTGAACTGTAAGCCTCTGGAATGTTACACATATAAGAGTTAGGAGATGGATTTTTTATTTTCAGGCATGAAAAATGGCAGTTTTATATTGTATATATATATATATATATATATTATATATATATATATATATATATATATATATATATATATATAGTATATATGCTTATATAAATATATATGTAAATAAAATGTACATAAAATGTACATTATTGAGTTATTTGTTTTTATATATATATATATTATGTATATATATATATATATATATATATATATATATATATATATATATATATATATATATATATATATATATATATATATATATATATATATATATATATATATATATATATGTATATATAATTATATATATGTATATATATAAATATAAAATTTCCAATCATTTGTTAATTTGTGTGGAGTATCTGACGGCTCGCTATAGAGAAATAGGACTGCGGTTTGATAATGAAGTCAAGTTTTCGGTTTCCACGAAGATTTTCCATTCAAGTCGAAGAAATGGGACACTGAAAAAATTAACCTTTGGCCTAAATATCATGTTCATATTCTAGCTAGCAAAGGGGTTGCCAGTCTCACTTCCAGAATATCTTTTGTAACTGAAATATTTTCCTGTAACGACTAATGGTAATTGAATTGAAACTTCTTTGGTATTAATAAGAGGTAAGATAGATGTCATCTCTCCCCGCAACTGTCTTATTTTTCTGCTTCTCGCTACATCTGTTTTCTTTTTCTGTCTCCAGGCGAATGTTAGGACGCGTTGGAGCCAACAGTCGTGGAGTAACTTTGGAGGAAGGTGTAGAGCCGTGGACTGTGTACGAGGTCAAACTGACAGCGGACACCATGGACAACACCTCAGCCATCTTCTTCCAAATCAAAGGTATGTATGATATTCCAAATTTAGAAGTTATGGACTGAATCTTAAAGCCTCTAGCTTAGGTGATTGATATCCTAAAACCTTCTGATGTTATGGATGATATGGTAAAGACTTCAGTTGCAGTGGATTTGCCATCAATGATATACTGTAGCCTTGGCCCAATTTGGGTAGTACTGGGGTGCCTATAGCTGTGGATAGCCCAAGGATGGAATATGGTGGATGGCTAACACCTGTTATCAGTGACGAAGGAATGCTACAAATATTTTTGTTGTGATGTTTAGTATGGAACCCATAATTCACTGATGGACATCCCCTGTGGGAACCAATTTTAAAATCTAGGAAGAACAGAAAACAAACCATGGTTGGAAGCTTTAAGAATTCCAAGTCAGTGGCCCCTGTGGTGGGCTTGTTCCATATGAATAGGGTTCATCTTCTGAAAAATAACTGAATAATAATAATTATAAAGAAATCCTTCAAATTGAGAGCACGCTTTGACTGAACCTCAGGAAACAGTTAAAAATGTGAAGAATAGCTGGTGAATGTAAGAAGATTAACAAGAATGAAAAAGAATAATGTTGGTGGGTCACGAAAAGGAATATAATAATGTGACTGTGTGTCAAGCAAATTTTTAATGTTCGCAAAAATAATTTTGCGAATATCCATCCATATCTGTTACTTTGCTTTGCATTTTCCCTTTCACATTCAGAATTTTGTTAACATAGCCCGAAAGGTTGCTAATTTTGATCAATAATAATAATAATAATAATAATAATAATAATAATAATAATAATAATATGATAATAATAATAATAATAATAATAATAATAATAATAATAATAATAATAATAAATTATGGAAATCTGTTAACATACCCTGAAAGGTAGCTCATTTTGATCAATAATAATAATAATAATAATGGTGAAGAAATGCACAGTGGTATAAGTGTAAATATATATTAGAAAAAATATGTATATAAACAAGAGCTTTCGAGAACCTGCTTGATTCACCTTCTCAATAATAATAATAATAATAATAATAATAATAATAATAATAATAATAATAATAATAATAATAATAACATATCTTTTTCAGAGATAGTCACGGATACCCAGGCGCCTGTGGTCAGAGCTGAGGAGATCACCTTGGTCCTTCTAGTGCTAATGTTGTGGATAGTGGCGATAATCCTGTTTGTGCACAGGTGAGAACTTTGCATCTTTGCAGCTTAAGATAATTATTTTGTTGTTGCTGTGGTAGTCTATATATATATATATATATATATATATATATATATATATATATATATATATATATATATATATATATATATATAATTTCAGTTGAAAGGCAAGGACGCTACCAACTAGGTGACGTAATTCTGTCGCTTCTTGTCGTTTATTTTTATGTAATGTCATTGTCTGATGTAATTTTCCCCCTTCATATAATCATCAGTTGTGATTTGCTTGTATGATGTAATGCTTAATGGAATTACTTTACCTGACATGATTGCGTGGAAGAAATTGTTTACTCTCTTCACTCAATCCGCTGTATCTCTGATGTAATTTTCTCATTTAGTAATTCGCAGGTAACGTAATAATTGATGGAATTTCGATCTTGTCAGTTCCATGATGCTGTTTCCTTTGTTAGTGTAATTCTGTTGAATTCTGTCAGTTTTTCATCCAGTCTATTAATATATAATAATACCATATCATGATGTAATCCCTTGAGAGAATTACTCAACATAAATTATGCAGTTTACTTCTATCTTGTTAAGTAATTTAAAGTAATCCTCACATTACACTCATTTGTCTCGTTTAGTTCATTGCTGTAGTGTAATTCTCAATTACAGTACATTTGTGTGATGCAATCCCACGATATCATTACTTGATGTAATTTTCTCTCCTCTCTCCACTTAATTTTCTCTTGCAGTTTATTTCTTTAATGTAATTAGCAATTGCAGTGGATTTGTGTGATGCAATCTCTAGATATACAGTAATCCCTTGATGTAAGTTCCTTTCATGTGATATAATCCCTCGATGTAATTTCCTCTCATTTGATATAATTCCTCGATGTAATTTTCACTCATCTGATATAATCCCTTGATGTAATTTCCTCTCATTTGATGTAATTCCTTGATTTAATTTCCTGTCATTTGTTGTAATTCCTTGATGTAATTTCCTCTCATCAGAGAAAATCCTATGATGAAATTATCTTTAATTTGATGTCATTCCTTGATGTAATTTCCACTGATCTGATATAATCCCTTGATGTCATTTCCTCTCATTTGATGTAATTCCGTGATGTAATATCCTCTCATCTCGTCACCAGATGGGGGAAGATCAGGATGCTGGAGCCGTACCAACCCGAGTACAAACCTCTGAACCACTCGCCCGCGTGCCCTCACGGCCCTACCACGCCCACGCAGTCGTCACAGCCGAGACCGCCCAACCAACGCCCGCTGCTGCCCCGGAAGAGTTCCTCGTTGTGTTTCACGCCGTCGATGCTGAGATCGGTGAGTAGTGATGTAATTCAGTCATTGTGATCCTCGGTAACTGAAGATTTTATTGGGGGAAGGACTTTTTTATTTTTGGAAAGGACTTCTTTTTTTACTTGTTTTTGGGGAAAGGACTTTTTTGCAAGTAAAGGATTTGTTTTTTGGAAAGGACTTTTTTTTTTAAAGGACTTCCTTTTTTTGGAAGGGACATCTAAAGGACTTCCTTTTTTTGGAAAGGACATCTTTTTATGAAAGGGCTTCCTTATTTTGGTAAGGACTTCTTTTATTTATTTAATTTTTTTAAAAGGACCTCTTTTTTTATTTTGGAAAGGACTTCGTTTTTAGTTTTTTAGGAAAGGCCTTTTTTATTTTTTTGGAAAGGACTTCTTTATGATTTTTATGGAAAGGACTTCTTTTTTATTTATTTTTTTTGGAAAGGACTTCTTTTTAATTTTTTTTTTTTGGAAAGGACTCCGTCTCTATTTTTATTTTGGAAAGGACATACTTGCTGGTTTTCTTGGAAAGGCCGTTTTTTTTATTTATTTTTTTTTTGGAAAGGACGTCTTTTAAAATGTTTTTGGAAAGTACTTCTTTCTTTAAAAGGACTTCTTTTTTATTTTTTATTTTTTGGAAAGGACTTTTTATCTTTAGGAAAGGAATTCTTTTTTATTTTCTGGAAAGGACTTCTTTTTTATATTTTAGAAAGGACATTTTTCATTTTTTAGTAAAGGACTTCTTTCTTTAATTTCTGGGAAAGGACTTCTTTCAATTTTATCTTAGAAAGGACTTTTTTATTTTTTGAAAGGACTTCTTTTTAATTATATTTTGAAAAGGATTTTTTTTTATAGATATAATTATAGTGTTTAATTATTTTTCGTTCTCTTTACTCCTTTTAAATTATTTATTTATATATTTACTTATTTTTTAGTTTCCTGCATCAATTTATTACGGCATCAGTAACATGGATCATGCGACGCCAGTTTTAGTAGCCTCAATCAATCAATCAGTCAAAATTATTCTTTTTTTGCGATTGACTTGTAAAAATGCCATTAACGAGTTCAAGATGTTATTAATGAATCAAAACAGCTTGTGTTAATAATCAATAATACACATGAATAACTCTTATTAGTGAATTCCGTATATTATTATTATTAAAAAATACTCGTAGTTGCATGAGTCTTGAAATGGAGAAACTGCAACTCCTTTTATTCAATTTACTGTACCTCCGTTCATATTGCCTTTCTTCCATCTTACTGTCCATCCTATCCTAACGATTGTTTCATAGTGCAATAGCGAGGTTTTCCCCATGGTATACCCTTCAAACCTTTTTATTTTTAATTTCCCTTTCAGCGCTGAATGACCTCACAGGTCCCATCCCTTGGCCTTTGGTCAAAGTTTTATATATCAGTTCCATCACAAAAAAATCCAAAAGTTGTTTGAAATTACTGACAACTGACTTGTCAGTTCGATGAAATATTACATCTATTCTACATGACCTTTCTAAAAGCACTTTGACAACTTTCAAAGCTACATTCGAAGGTGAAAAATGAAATGATTAAAAGCGTCATCAGATGGACTTGTGAAATCTCTTAATGTAATCCAGGCCAGCTTCGGAGAGTGGCATATTGTATTTATGACCCCTGTCACGTGGAGACCAATAAATTCTTCCAGACTTTCTGGCCCTAATGTGATTTGCTGGTATTTACGAAAAAATTCTCGGCATACTAATGTGCTTCGCCATTTGAATAATACGATTTTCGATGCTAAACTAATAGAAGCTGCATGAATGATTACCGAGGCTTTCTGAAGAGAATATTGTGAAGTTATAAAGTGTTCCACGTGTGTTATTATTATTATTATTATTATTATTATTATTATTATTATTATTATTAGAAAATACTTATAGTAGCACGAGTCTCTAAATGGAAAATCAAATTCACAGCTATGTCTGGGTACAGATACATTAGAAATAAATCTCTACAGAGATTTCTGGAATCTGTTCGATTCCCCCTTTTAATTCCTTGAAAAGGGGTATCGAAGAGATTCCCTGAAAGCTCTGCAGAGATTTATTATATATATATATATATATATATATATATATATATATATATATATATATATATATATATATATATATATATATATATATATATATATATATATATATATTTGTTTCATATTATATATATATGCCCATACATAATTATTATTTGTTTTATTATTATTATTATTATTATTATTATTATTATTATTATTATTATTTTTATTCGGAAGTAGTTTTTATTTAATACAAAAAATAGTAGGCTGCAGTAGGAGAGACATTTATTCTTTATGTTTTCAACTCTTCGAATTTTTTGGAAGAAAGATGGAAATTTAGAGCGAATGAAAAAGTAATTGGAAACGTAACCCCCCAACCCCCCATTCGCTGCAGTGTCAGTTTATTTGACAGTGGCCAGCCTATTGTTCCTTGACCAACCTTGTATTAGGTGGCTGGCCCACTCGAAGTCTGCACTCTCTTTAACGTTCTAAAACGGCTTTTGGGCGATGATTCCTGGTGTCTTAAGGCAAGGTTCCCCGTAGGGGGGGTTAGTGCCGTCAGTGCACCTCATGCGGTGCACTGTAGGCATTGCTTTTAAGGTTCTTTGTAATGTCCCTTTGACCTCTAGGTGCAACCCCTTTCGTTCCTTGTACTTTAATCTCCGTTCATATTCTCTTTCTGCCATCTTACCTACCACAGTCTCCTAACAGTTGATTCAGAGTGCAACTGCGAGGTTTTCTTCCAGTTACACCTTTCAAGCTTTTTTACTCTCAATTTCCGTTTCAGCGCTGAATGAATTCATAGGTTCCAGCGCCTGTCATCTGGCGTAAATTCTATACTCTATTCTATTCCTAAGGCAAGCCTAATTTAAATCAACTCCCAACGCAGTCTTTGTCATTCCAGTCCAGACGACAGAGCCAGAGGAGCACACACACACACGTATATATGACTAAAGTTTATACGCACGTGCTCCCGTGTCTGCTTAAAGCAATTTGCTTGAAACCCTTTCCTTGATCCTCCGAATTTTCCGATGAAGTGAAAGCATAACCGTCAATGATAGAAAACACAGCTCACTTTTCTCCCTGGTCTTTGTACTTGTGCATTAAAAATGTGCATACATCAAAGTCCTTCCCCTATTCAGTGAGTGAGAGTGGAGGAACAGAACAGCGAATTTTTTTATTATTATTATTATTTGGTGTTGTGGGAGGGACCTCCTGAAACTCCTGGTGTCACTGTCATTGCTAGCTAAAGGGTATGGAGGCGTGGATTATTATAAAAAGTTAGTAGACCCTCTGTTAAACATGCGGTGTTGAAGGTGATAGCTGCATCACCGGCGTTCAGTATGTGTAGAGTTTTCTCTATTTTTCGAACGCAGTAAGACGCCGATGTTCGTCGTTCTTTGAGAGGAGACGAGGTTGCAAAATTGGAGTTTTATTAATTGAAATCCGGAGTTTGTCTTCCGTAGAGTTTTCCTCCCCGAGAACGTCTTCCGTAGTGCTTTTCGAAGCCACGTCTCACTTAAGCTCCGCTAAGCATGAGAGAGAGAGAGAGAGAGAGAGAGAGAGAGAGAGAGAGAGAGAGAGAGAGAGAGAGAGAGAGAGAGAGAGAGAGAATGTAGGCTAGGCTTTGTAGTGTATAGTGGTTTCGTTACAATACCCTGAACCATAGTCATATATAATGAGAGCAAATCATAATTTTCATTTCATCAAAGTCCTCGTTGATTTTGTCGTAGAAATATACTTTTGAAAGCAAATTTAAATAATAATATATATATATATATATATATATATATATATATATATATATATATATATATATATATATATATATATATATATATATATACATGCTTATTTGATTGTTTCTTCGGCATAAAGAATTTTTATGGTAAATTTAACTACAGTTGAAAAATAATCGTCAGCTGCTCATATTTTACTCAAGATATTTTAATTGTCTGTTTCATTTTGATAATGAAACAGAAATCGTCTAATGAATGAAATTAAAAAAGCGAGAAAAAGAGAGTCAAGAGCCGAGGTTTCGTCCTTCCATCAGAGAGGAATCCCAGGTGTCCCCTTTGCCAGGTAAGCAGGCTCTCATCATTTCTTTCTGGCTTCTTCTTCTTCTTCATCTTCAGCCAGAGGAGGATAATCTAATTCTTCCTTCTTTCCTCGGACACCAATTGTGCCGCTGCTGTCCCTTTGGAAGGGAATGATAATAACAATAACTGAGGCCTATGATCAGATCTGCACAAGAAGGAGTGAGGGTTCTTTGTGGATGGAAGCTTTCAGATGCGTTGCTGAAGAAATGTTGTTCTGCGTCTTTAGGCCTCCGATTTGGGAGACTTTGACTGGAGCCAATGGAGAGACAGCTATTAGTGAGTGAGTGAGTGAGTGGATAGATGGCATGAAAAAGACTCTATTCATTTGTTTAATATTAAATTGAAGGATGGTGCTATGACCCACTTAGTCGACAGACCGCCATGTTTATTGTTCCCTTCCAAAGGGGACAGAGGCCCAGTTGGTGTCTGAGGAAATGAAGGAAGAAGATGATTATCCTCCTTTGGCTGAAGACGAAAAGTTGAAGAAGAAGAAGAAGCCATAAAGAAATCAGAGCTCGCTTACCTGGTACAGGGGGCGCCTGGGATTCCTCTCTGATGGAAGGACGAAACCTTTGCTTTTGTCAGACTCTTTTTCTCGCTTTATAATTTCATTCATCAGACAATTTCTGCTTCATTATTAAAATTAGATAGAGAATTAAAACTTCTTGAGTAAAATATGAAAAATTGAAGATTATTATTCAACTTTAGCGAAATTTAACATAAAAATTCATTATACGGAAGAAACAATCAAAACAGCATGGCTAGTGATCGTAGCGTTCCAGAAGTTTCAAGGTCCATTTCAAGGTTTAGGAATTTGATCTTTGCGATGCTCAGCTCTGAAAAAGTGCGAGCACTAGTAACGTCGAATCTCGAACTTCTCCCTTCCCGTTGACCCTATCTGGTGCAAGTTTTCAGCAGACATTTGAAATACCCCGATGCAAACTGCAGAGACTCTACCGATGATGCATCATGCGTGGTAATTGTGTTACTAGTATTTATACTAATAAATTCGAAAGTTGCCCAAATGTCGTACCGCATGAACTTCCCCGAAAGAAACTGACGGCGCTGCCTGACTGAACTCTGAGGATCGCAGAGGAAATTCTCTAACGTTAGGCCTAAGCCAGATATTTGATTTTACTGGCCTTCTTTAGGCACGTTTGCATTTCAAAGCAGTAATAATTACTTGCTTATTGCAACCATTATTCATTGTATTTAGGAGTCGTTCCATTGCCCTAGATTTGAACACAAAATCTGGGTAGCCTTTTATGCCATACACACGTCATCTATACCCAAAGGATGACGGGACCGCCATGAGATTTCAAACTTTTGCTCCATGAGTTATTTGGCAAAACGCTGCTGAAATTATCAAGTCGCTCAGCTATGATAACGATATGTATGTTCAAGAAAAAAAATTGTCAGTATGCAAAGTATTCTGAAAATTAATCTGCAATACAATGAGCCAAAATCGCCTTCTGTCCAACGCTGCAGTGGCTGTTATTTTTCAGCCAACCCAGACAGCCTCATGCCTCGTAGACCGCAGAATTCCTTGACACTCTTTCGAATATTAGCTTGACTCATGTCATTGACATGTCACTTCAGAGCCAGATGTCTTCTTATCTTCTTACAATGAGACAAAACAATTATTGAAAGAACACCGTTCATTATTATTATTTTATTATTATTATTAAATAAAGTCACATTGATGTAAAAAGTATTCAGAGTTTTAGATATAAACTAGACATAAACGCCCTCTAAAATTATAATTAAGAAAGCACTAACCTTTCATACGCATTACAGCCAAACGCACGAGAAGAAAAAAAATCACTGTATCGTTAAAAAAGAGTAATGTTGGAACTCCATTTCAGTAGCAACTATGTCCATAAAGAACAGCTTTTATGTACAAGGTATTTCTCGAACCAACATTGATCTGTAAGGTAAACATACTCAGCTTGGAAAACATCAAGTTTAAATGAGTTGTTTAATAAATAAAACCTTTATATGTAAAGCAAATAAATAACAAATGATTAAGAACAAAAATGCGATAATGGGAATAAGAATGATGTAGAATGAGAAAATTAGGAGAGAGGTGAATCACGTTGGGGCAAGAAAGAGGAAAATGAGAGAGAGAGAGAGAGAGAGAGAGAGAGAGAGAGAGAGAGAGAGAGAGAGAGAGAGAGAGAGAGAGAGAGAATCATCTCCCTTGATTCACGTCAAGAATATTAGGCATTGGCATTTTCATTTATAATATTAATAATGTCTTTTACTGTCAGTTTCTGTATGTACAGACTCTGGCTTAGATTTGTGGTTTCTTATGTGGATTCCGTACACGATTGATTCAATTTCCGCGGCAATCACTAAGCTCCTCACAAAATTTCTGATAGATCGCCGAGGCAGAAAGCTATCGAGTTTTTTTCGTAACAAAATATTTCTCTCTCTCTCTCTCTCTCTCTCTCTCTCTCTCTCTCTCTCTCTCTCTCTCTCTCTCTCTCTCTGAGAGGGAGTGAGGTCGGAAAATAATAATTGGCTCTTCTTCAATGCCCCTTCCAGTATGTCTGATTTTATTTAAGAAAATTGTTAAACGTATCTCAGAGATAAGTATTCATCGCCGAACTATAAATATCACATTTAGAAAATACCCCAAAACGCTTAGTTATAGTTCAGAATAGATTTTAATCCACAGTTCCCATTTTGAAGATTTTGCCGTGCACTGTACAATTTCATTTTTGGTTCCTTTTTGACGTGGAGGCAGTGCCACAAAAATTACTTTATTTTTTGTTCTCTTTTTCAATAAAGTCAAGTTAAAAACCACGTTATATATTGATGTTCCTTGTGCTCAGTAAAGTTAAAAATTAATTTATATTTTGATGTACCCTGTTCTCATTGGAGTTAGTGTTCCTCCAAATGATGTAGGGATTTGTAAACAGGGTTAATACCAGTTCGAAATGGAACACTTATTACAGAATTAGCATTACATATATGCGAATAATTACCCTTTGAACTACTGCAACAAATCCTATGAAAAAAAAAGTTTTCGTAAGGTTCAAAAAACGTATTGGCTCGCTAAGCAAAAATAACGACCGTGATTTTAACAGGAAAAAATAAAATTCAATTTTCCTGGCTAACTTTTAAACCTTCACTGTATTATTATCATTATTATTATTATTATTATTATTATTATTATTATTATTATTATTATTATTATTATTATTATTATTATTATTATTATTATTATTATTGAAAAGGATGGCTGTATTATGCGAATTTATCTTATAAAGAATCTTTTCTATTTTCCTTATGATTCGCTTTTCAGGCCCAGCGATGTTGGTCACCAACTGGCCAATATTCATATTGGGAAAAGGACAGTGTGTGTAATGCGAGAAGTCTTGTATTGAAATATTCAATCAGAAATCCGTGGATTCCTTCGTGGTCTGACGCAGAAGAACCTGAATTCAGACCACGAAAGACTCCACGGATTTCTGATTGAATATTTCAGTAAAAGACTTCCCGCATTCCACGCGCTATCATTTCGCTGACCAACATCGCTGGGCCTGAAAAGGGAGTTACAAGGAAAATAGAAAAGTTCCTGTATAAGATGAATTCGCATAATATAGCCATCCTTTTCGATAAGACCTGTTTGAGAAAGGGTCTATTTCCTTCATATTATTATTATTATTATTCAGAATATGAAGCCTGTTTAGTTAGAACAAGCCCAAAGGAGCCATTGACTTGGAATTTAAACTTCCAAAAAATATGGTGTTCGTCAGGAAGAAGTAAGAGGAGGTAAAGAAAGGATCTCACTTATAAAAAAAATTAAAAAAATAAATTAAGTTAATAAATAGATAAAAAGTATTAAAATCCAAGAAGAATAGTATTAGGGTAGTAATGCATTGCAGCTTCGCTTGAACTTCTGTATTCAGTTAACCATGTTTTATAATATTTTTGCTGGTACTTACTGGTTTCTGTGCAAAATCCTTGTGAGAAATTTTGCAGCATTGCAGTCAGGCCTGGTTTATTTTGACCCAAAATGAAGTATATTCAAAGGAAAACGTGATTCGAACCCTTACAAACCATTTGACAGATGCAACTTACAGTTATTTGATTAGTATAGATTATTGTTGTCTGCAGTTAAGTTCATTATAACTTACCAACTATCTCTTCCTCTCTGACATTTTCTTCTCATTCTGTCACTAACTTACTCCTCTTTCGCCTCACGTATTTTCCCTCCTTTCCTTCGCAAGTTTTTTCCATTTCTTTTCATCTTCAGAATTCCTCACACTTCTTTGTATTACACACTTTCCTCCCTTCCACCTTTCATAGCAAATATTTGGATCTCCCGTAGGAGGTTAGTGCCGTCAGTGAACCTCATGCGGTGCACTGTAGGCATTGCTTAAGGTTCTTTGCAGCGTGCCTTCCTTAGGCCCCTAGCTGCAACTCCTTTCGTTCCTTTTACTGTACCTCCTTTCATATTCTCTTTCTTACATCTTACTTTCATAGTGCAACTGCTTTGAGGTTGCTTTGAGGTTTTCGTCCTGTTACACCTTTCAGACCTTTTCTTCTCAATTTCCGTTTCAGCGCTGAATGACCTCGTAGGTCCCAGTGCTTGGCCTTTGTCCTGAATTCTATATGTTCAAGTATCTGAATCACTCCCAACATTTTAATTGTTAGTCTTTCAGCCTCCGACACTCTTCCATGAACGTTCTATTCACAATAATACATATTCAGCCATGTTATATCTATCGTCTTCACCCAATTAATGTAAGTTATATCTTTAGGAAATGCTAAATCTAATTGTTTGAATAGATTTGTTTCGGCTGGACTTTAAAGATATGGATTTTGCAAACATTTTGAAGTCAGTTACTTTGTTTGAATAGATTTATCTGAGCTGTAACTGTAAAGCTACGTACTTTGCGACCATTTTGAAGTCAATTACTCTGTTTGAATAGATTTATTTCAGCTGTATTTCTAAAGCTACATATTTTGCAACCATTTCGAAGTCAGTTACTTTGAGTAGATTTATCTTAGCTCTACTTCTAAAGCTATAATCTCACCGAGGAGACTCATCTGCTGACCAGACTTCTACAGATGCTTCATTACAAGAAGCCATTGCTTCCCTGCAAAAGCAATCTCCTACAATTAGGAAGCGAGGAGTTTTACACGAGAGTTTAATAGAAAAGGCTCCGACGCTTAGAGACTGCCACAGACGCCTGTCTGCTCCTCAGGAACCCAGATAATGGAGATAATGGGTTTTGGGGGCACTGTTCAAGCCTGGAAGTCGTCTCGTGGGCATTGGTGGAACTCTTCATGCTAATTTATTTATTCATTTTTTTTTTATTTCAAACGGTAAAAAGTAAACAGATTTTGTTTTTACGAGATTGGGATCATGAGACTAAAGATTTGATGTTATGTTAACATATATATATATATATATATATATATATATATATATATATATATATATATATATATATATATATATATATATATATATGTGTGTGTGTGTGTGTGTATATATATATATGTGTGTGTGTGTGTGTGTGTGTGTGTGTGTGTGTGTGTGTGTGTGTGTGTATGTGTTTATATTATATGTATACATATTATATTTTATATATATATATATATATGTATATATATATATATATATATATATATATATATATATATATATATATATATATATATATATATATGTATATATATATATAATATATATATATATATATATATATATATATATATATATATCCTTACTAACATCAAATATTTGGAGCAAAGGAAACGCTTTCTTTCAAAAGTAAATCACTGGCCAGAGCGCCCTCATTATCTCATTACAAACGGAAAAGCTAAAAAAGACATTAAAAAAGACATTCAATTATCCCTCCCACACTCCAAAAATAAAAAACTGAGGAACCGTTTTTGCAGAGGATAAAAAAAAAACGAGACCCAGACTTAATGCAGTCGTATTTTTTCATCATTAGAATATTATGACGACCAAAGTTCCCCCCGTTAACAAAAGGATTTTCGCAGCTTTTGTGAAGAGGAAGAGGAAGAAGAGGACGATAGCTTTTAAGGAGTTTATTGACCGAGTGCCTCTTAAAATTCTGTAGAGGAGGAAGGCATTGAAAGAAAGCGGTTGGTGGTTTATGATGGTATTATTTAACGATGGTGGTGTTAAGTGCAGAACGCTAAGCATTGATTTTTCTGTTGCAAAAATGGTTGCTTGAATAATGATAATAATAATAATAATATAATAATAGTAGTAGTAGTAGTAATAATGATAATAAAATAATAATTATAATAATGGTAATTATAATAACCAGGGTATATCTTGAAAAATTTACTTTTGCGATAAACAAACGGTAATCTTTTGAATAATAATAATAATAATAATAATAATAATAATAATAATAATAATAATAATAATAATAATAATAATAGTAATTTGGGAATATCTTAAAAAATTTACCTGTCTGCGATAAAGAAGTGGTTATCTTTAGAATAATAATAATAATGATATTATTATTATTATTATTATTATTATTATTATTATTATTATTATTATTATTATTATTATTTATTATTATTATTATTATTATATAGCCAGGAATACCTTTAAAATTCACTTTTCTGCGACAAAAAATTTAATATTTGTCGAATAATAATAATAATAATAATAATAATAATAATAATAATAATAATAATAATAATAATAATAATAATAATAATAATGTCCAAACACCAGTGCTTCATCAATCATCATGAAATTCAAAAATAGAATGAAAAATCCCGACACCTCACGAACCGTCAATTTGTTATGCAAATTACCGAGGTGAAATCTGACATATATTTATACATATATTTTCACGCTCCTACAAAGAAAAGTTCGACAAACTGAAATGACATTTACTTCTTGCGGTTCAGAGTCAATAGACATTGAAGTTGATCAAAGAATCCATCAAGATTTTTAATATATTCCCTGCTTATTATTATTATTATTATTATTATTATTATTATTATTATTATTATTATTATTATTATTTTTATTATTTGTTGAATACAATGGCTGCATTTTGCGAGTTGATTTTGTACCGAGTTTTCTCAATTCTTCTAATAAATCGTCTTTCTGCACATCAGTATTAGCCAATGATTGTCCAATGTTCATATTTCGATGGATGAAACAGCGCATTTCTTACAGCAGAAATTCTTTATTTCAAAGCATTACAGTAGGTTACTGAAACTGCTGTAATGCTTATTAATATTTTATTATTATTATTAGTATTATTATTATTATTATTATTATTATTATTATTATTATTATTATTATTATTATTATTATTATTATTCTGGAGATGACCCCTGTTCATATGGAACAAGCCCACCACGAGGGGCCACCGACTTGAAATTCTTTAAGCTTCCAAAGAATATTATGGTGTTCATTTAAAAGAAGTATCAGAAGGCAATAGGCAATACAGAAAGAAGAGCTGTGACATTAGAGAAGAAAACATAAATAACGATCGAGGTTAAAAACAATAAAAAATATTTTTTATGGCGAGACCTCTTTCTTTTCAAGGTTACCCTTTGTGCCTTTTTCTTTCTCTTCTTCCTTCTCTTCTCCTTTTTCTAGTTTTATCGGGCCTGAACAAGACATATAAATGGAAATTCATGATAGATAAATAATAATCTCTTTACTGGAAATAATCGGAGCGTAATTTGAGTACGTTTGATATTTCAATAAATTGGACTCAATGCTTGCCTTTTCGAAAAATTAGGATATATAACGAATATTATTTACGTTAAGAATTATTTTGAAATTAAGTCAGATGCATATTCATTATCTTCATGTTTTTATATAACAGTTAGGTGTACGATACAGCCATTACATCGTATGATAGACACTGAAATAGAATCCTATTAGTTTTAGACAAGGTAAAACGCACTTTATTAAAACAACTCTGATATAAATATTCGTGAATTCTGTGGACGTTTGGAGAGAGAGAGAGAGAGAGAGAGAGAGAGAGAGAGAGAGAGAGAGAGGAGAGAGAGAGAGTAAACCAGGAGGTTCGGGGAGGAGAACCTGAATTTTTCAGTAAGTGGAGAACTGAAAGAGAATGAGGAAGTTATGTGATGCTCTTTTGTACACCAGATAATATTTTGTTTCTTGTTATATATCGGTCTTATTAGAAGAACGAAACATATACTTGCAGTGTACACATACATGAGGAATATATATATATATATATATATATATATACACACATTGTTTTTGACAATATATGAAAAACACCATTATTGTGAAGACGGAAAAATAATTAAAACTGATCCCCAGAGAGTCGAGTCAGTTTCCAAAAACATTAGAAACATTTTTTAATGTTTATTTAAATAACTTGGAGCAAAAAAAAAAAAAAAAAAAAAAAAAGCGATCGTTATTTCAGTGCCTAATTTTGAAGGACAGTATTACCAATACTAGATAAAAGAGTGGACAGAACTCATTGTGGTATTATTATTATTATTATTATTATTATTATTATTATTATTATTATTATTATTATTTATTATTATTATTATATTGTTCAGAAGATTAAGCCTATTCATATGGGACATTGCCCACCATTCAAGCTTTGACTTAAATTCAATTATTATTATTATTATTATTATTATTATTATTATTATTATTATTATTATTATTATTATTATTATTATTATTATTATTCAGAAGATGAACCCTATTCATATGGAACAAGCCAGCCACAGGGGCCATTGGCTTAATTCAAACGTCCAAAGAGTATTGTGGTGTTCATTCGAAAGAAGTAACAGAAGGTAATGGGAATTACTTACAGAAAAGATGATCAGAGGAATAGATAAATTAACAAAATATATAAATAAATAAACAAACAAAAATGTAATTTAAATATTAAACTGTAATGGTTGCATTGTCATTTACAAAAATATAAATAAGATGATACAAAATCATCCTTTACATTAGTAAAGTATCGAACAGGAATATTTTTGACGTATCAGTAATCCCTTTGGAAGACGATTCTTAAAGTGAGATAGGAAACTTCTGATGCTGCTGACTTTGTGAAGAAAAGTAATTGTGTCGGTTCTCTCTCTCTCTCTCTCTCTCTCTCTCTCTCTCTCTCTCTCTCTCTCTCTCTCTCTCTCTCTCTCTCTCTTTCCCCAGTGTTTGAACCTCGCTATTGTTCTGATGCAAATGACTTACTGGAGGAAAGTAATTGTGCCAGTTCTCTCTCTCTCTCTCTCTCTCTCTCTCTCTCTCTCTCTCTCTCTCTCTCTCTCTCTCTCTCTCTCCCCTCCCCGAGTGCTTGAACCTCGCTATTATCTCATGTGTTTCCTTGAAAATTCATGGTAAAGTTTTGCATTCCTGATATTCATATGGTACTAAAATTGCTGTTCTATCCCTCGTCAGATGCGTATATGGTTTCAAAGCCCGCCGTGGCAAAGTGGACCACCCCCCCACCAAAAAAAAAAATCGTCTTCTCAAACCGTTCTTTTTTGTCTTGGTAACTTTGCAATTCAAAATAGAGTTATCTCGCAGCTTCACTAAAAGGGTATGTGTGTGTGTGTGTGTGTGTGTGTGTGTGTGTGTGTGTGTGTGTGCGCGTATATGCATACATTAGCACGCTCCTTCGTCCTTTTTTCATTTATTTGTTATTTTTAATTATTTTTTGTTTTTGCATCTCCCAGGGAGCAAGTTATAGATTATCTGCCAGAACTGGCGAGTTTAATTATTGTACTTTTAGATGGTTACAGCGTGGATCGGGGTTCGTTCCAATTTTTTACTCTTCATATGTATATATATATATATACATATATATATATATATATATATATATATATATATATATATATATATATATATATATATAGTTTATATATATATATATATTATAAAACATATTTTCATCTATTTCTCTTTTTCAGAATATTATCCAAAAAGAGCGTATATTATCTCGGTTACAGAGAGAGAGATAGAGAGTTGAGTTGTTATTAATTTAGTTTTCTTCAGTTCTCAAAGAGAGAGAGAGAGAGAGAGAGAGAGAGAGAGAGAGAGAGAGAGAGAGAGACAGAAGCATAATAGCATTAGCTGATTTCCCTATTTTCAATTAAATATCCCCCCCTAAAAAAAAAAAAAAAGGCGCCTCTCCAGCAAATCCCTTTTTCGTGAGGTTTCACAATCATTCCCCATTTCCCCAGTTGATGAAAATCCATAACAGGGATTGATACATCGCATCCTATCTCGCTCACTAATTGAATGCAAATTAAAAGTTGATTAGCGCCGAACATTCTTCATGTATAATGTTGGGCAATGGAGGTCTTCCTTCATGTGTGCAAGAGAGGGTTTTATATATATATATATATATATATATATATATATATATATATATATATATATATATATATATATATATATATATATATATATACAAAGAGATAGATAGATATGTGTATGTATATTGTATACATACCTGTATATTTATATATAACGATTTGTTAAGGTTTGAAAGGTCTATCAAGATATACAGGAGTTTATAATCCTGGTATTGTCTGTTATATCACTATCACCTTTTGTCAGTATTTTCACGTTTCGTACCATTCATTATCTTCACCTTTTATACATATTTGTATACATACCTGTAGATGTATGTATGTATATAAATGTGTATAAAAAGTTAAGAAATAATGAATGGTACAAAACATGATGAAAATATTGACAAAGGTGACAGTGATAGAATAGACAGTACCAGGGTTATAAACTCCTGTATATCTTGATTAACCTATATACATACATACATGTATACATACATATATACATGAAATCACAGTAACTTTCATCGACAGATCTCTCTGACCGAAATTCCTTCTACAGGTCCATGTCCCTCCGTCATGCCGCATAAGCGTCCCACACATAGATCAGACGCCAATCCACAGGTGCACGCGCCCTCTACATCACAGTCCAGCCCACGGCCTCACCTCCACCCACGCCCACCACGGGCGGCACAACGCCCGTCTGCGCCTCGCGTCCGATTCGCTGGACCACAGCGTCCTCCGGAGACAGCATTCTGTGGTCGAAGCTTCGAGGAAAGTGCGCAGCGCCGAGAATCTGAGGAACTTCAGAGTGATTTCAGCAAGTAAGTCGTCTTACAGTTGTTAATAAGTCAGCTGATGTAGCTGCGAAATTTTTGACGGTTGAATAAGTCAGCTGTATAATTTTTGACAGTTGAATGAGGCTGCTGTAAAATTTTTGACGGTTGAGTGAAGCAGCTGTATAATTTTTGACTGCTCAATAAGTCAGGTGTAAAATTTTTGACAGTTGAATAAGGCCGCTGTAAAAATTTTGCTCAGTTGAATTAGGCAGCTGTAAAAGTTTTGACAGTTAAATAAACCAGCTGCAATTGTAAAATTTTTGGCAGTTAAATAAGTCAGCTGAGGCAGCTGTAAAACTTTTGGCCGTTGAATAAGTCAGCAGAGGAAGCTGTAAAATATTGGCAGTTGAATAAGTCAGCTGTAAAAGTTTTGGCAGTTGAAAAAGGCAGCTGTAAAATTTTTGACAGTTGAATAAGTCAGCCGAGGCAGCTGTAAAATTTTTGACACTTGAAAAAGGCAGCTGTAAAATTTTTGACAGTTGAAAAAGATAGCTGTAAAATTTTCGACAGTTGAATGAGGCAGCTGTATAATATTTGGCGGTCGAATAAGTCAGCTGAGGCGGCGGTAAAATTTTTGACAGTTGAATAAGTCAGCTGAGGCAGATGTAAAAATTTTGGCAGTTGAGAGGGTTGATTTGGATGGAGAAATAGTCTTCAGGTTAGAAGATTAAACGTCATGAGTTTCTAAATGACATTTGCAAGGCAGCGAGGCATGACAGTTGAACAGATTGACTGGGATAAAAAAAAAAGTTTTCAGTTTAGAAAACTGAATGTGAGATGTTTCTAAATGACAGTGAGACAATTAGACAACTGATTAGGGATAATGTGGCTGTCAAAAAGACTAATTTTTGAATTGAGTTCTGTACTGTTTTTGGATGGTTTGAAATTACGGGGTTACAGAGGTAATCTCTTGAGAATTTCATATTGATATGTACCTTTGGATTTGTAGAACTTCGAGGATTGAGGCCTGTTGGTAGATTGTCCATGAAAAGCGGAGAAATTATTTTAAAAATATAATTTGTATTTTGTCTCTTGAACGTAGAGACTTCAAGTTACGAATGTAGTAATTCGTTCCAGAAAACCATCTTAGATTATTATTATTATTATTATTATTATTATTATTATTATTATTATTATTATTATTATTATTATTATTATTCAGTAGATGAAACCTATTCACACGGAACAAGCACACCAAAGGGACCATTGACTTGAAATTCTTGAAACTTCCAAAGAATGATGGTTTCAACCTCCCACCGCAGCCCCAACACTGCAGCAGTAACTGATCATGACATAGAGCCAGTGATTTTTCATCGCCCGGGGGGAGACGCGAACCCGCGACATCCAAGTGGCAGCCGCGACACTAACCACTATACCAGTAGACAATGAAGAAATCGAGGGATTGATTGATCTCATAAGAGAGTTGAGAGAATTGATTGGATTCGATCATAATACGGCTTTGAAATCCGCCGTGAAAGAAGCAAAATTTTTGATGAAAAAAAAATCATATCTGATTTATTCAGAAATCGGATCACACACTAATGAAAAAAGCAATTAAGTTTCCACTTTCAAATTCCTAAGGCCGCTCACTGGGGGAGGTGTCTTATTTTTCCTCTGGATATCACTTTGGTTTCCCTTTTTACATATATTATTTTTGACATCGTGGGCCAATTACATTAGACATAGAATTATTTCACTACTGGACAGAAATATTGCGTAAAAATGCATGGGTTGTTCTCTTTATTCAAGGTTTATGTCTTCAAATTCACTGTTAGACACATCTTAGGTTTATGTGTATATTTGACTCGGTAGGAAAATACTTTTTACTTTCCGGGAGGATTTAGCTATTTTGGTCGAATTCCGAAAATGGTAATGATCATCTCTTGTTATTCTTATTAGTCTCATTATCATCATCATTTCCTAACTATGTCAACGGCCCCTTTGGTGGGCTTGTTCCATATGAATAGGGTTCATCTTCTAAATAATACTCATAATATATGTCAGAATGAGGCAAAACAAAACGAAAGAAATAAGGGGGCGTAGTGAGTCATTAGCATAAATTCCTATTTGATCGGAAAGTTTCACATCCTCGTTAGCCCTGAGCCATTTCATACAAAATTTATCTCTGAAGTTTTCTTTAATAATTAGTAGGTGGAACTGGCTTTGGAGAGCAAATATTCACATTCCGTTGAGGTGCCGAATGACAGAGGGTTTTCATCTTTCAACTGCCAGACTTGTGGGATGATCTCTGCCGAATGACAAAGATTTTTCATCCCTTACATTGCCAGACTGTGGAATGGTCTCTCTGACTGTATTATTGATGCTGATGTTTTCAAATTCAAAAGAGGCTGTAATACTGATATGAAGTCCTCTCTGTCACTGTCATACTTATTTGGTTTTGTGTGGCATGATTGTTTGTCTTTTGGTCAGTCGGATTGTCGAAAAACTTGCGTCTGGATTTTTACGAAATTGTGGGAGAGGTTGGAGAGTGTTCCGGATGCCCTTGACTTGAGAAACCGACAGTAAATAAACTAGTATGTTAGATTTTGTAAACCAGATTTAATTATGAAGACTTTAAAGAAAGTCTGGTAGGTTTTGTCTGCTCCTAACCAGTAAAACTTTCTTTAGATCCTGACTTCGAACCATTTCTGGTCAAAAAGTAATATGGGCTCTTAGTGGTTTGACTTGGCGGAGGTTTGCATTTTCTGAGTTTTTTTTTTTTTTTTTTTTTTTGCTTCAGTGTTTTTTTATTTGTCTGTCAATTCATCTCAGATGTTTTTTTCCTTTGTTATTTTCTTTTCAACATTCTTCCTTTTCAATTGTAGGCATTTTGTTCTTCGCAAGTTTTCTGTGCAAGCTACTGACATCTAGGGCTTGTTCCATACGCGAGTTGACTCATTTAAAAGGATATAATTATTACTTGATAAGTCCATCATACTCTTGCTGTGGTAAAGTAATAAATTGAAGACATAACAGTTTGTCTTCAAAAGCTAACCCGCCCAGTTTTTGCCAATTTATTACAACGACAAGAGTCACGGTTTCTATGATGAAACATTTCTAAGCTCACAAATTTTTGTCAATGGTAATAACTGTCATTACTCGTACAGTTTCCAAAGGTTTTTCGTGCGTCATTTTTCAGTGCAGGGAATTAAACCTTTATAGAAGAAGGAAGGCATCATCTAACCAGCCTTACTAAAGGTTCTTTGCAGCGTTCCTTCGGCCCCTAGCTGCAACCCCTTTCGTTCCTTTGACTGTACCTCCTTTCCTATTCTCTTTCTTCCATCTTGCTGTCCACCCTCTCATAATTATTTCATATCGCAACAGCGAGGTTTTCCTCCTGTTACACCTTTCAAACGTACCTACTCTCAATTTCCTTTCCAGCGCTGAATGACCTCATAGGTCCCAGTGCTTGGAATTTGGCCTAACTATATTCCATCCCATCTAACCAATATAATAAAACAATTTTAGAATCAGAATTAGTAAAACAATTTTAGAAGCAGAATTAGCATTATGAGTTTCATGCTTGATCCAAGACAGAGAATTTTTGTAGAAGTGAGGGACTCGAGCATAACATCAGCATTTAGGATTAATCAGTTGAATGTTAAAATAAAAGCGGCATTAGGCAGTAAATATGTCATGAAGGCAGAGAAGTTAACTAGGGAACAGGTTCCCCTTTTAAGATAAGGTCCACAAGTTCAAAAGCAAGTTTTTAAAGAAAGGAAGTTCAAAATGGAGTTCAGCCAATAGAAGTTACTGATATGGATGGTAGATTCATCAACTGAAGAGTGAATAGAAGAGGAAGAACGCCGCAAAGATCATTGATAGAGATAAGGAACAAAGTAGACGTTGCAACAAAACCATGTTGAATAAAACTGACGAAGGAGAGGTTGCAATAGTCTTTGATCTGTTAGCAACACGGGAGAAACATCTTTCCTCCCTAATCTGCTTAGGTTATGACTTTCCCAGGTCAGAGCGCCAGGGAAACCCCGTTCTCACCATCTGATGTCTTTTCCAGATCGAAGCATCGACGAAGGAACCACGCGAGGCGCCTGCATCACCGGGGAAGGTGCCACGGCCATCTGCCACCACCCCCTGGCGAGACGCCGCTCCTGCCAGAGCCAAAGCCTCGACCTCGAGAACTACAGAGTGGCGACGCCCCTCCTGCACGAGGTAGCCCCCAGAGGCAGGAGCCTCGACAGCACCTCCGTCAGTAGCTTGAGGCGATCGCCAACCGCTGGGCCTTCTTGGGCAGGTGGGGAGCCGGGGGGCACCACCACGCCTGAACTCAGGGTATCCCCGACGCCTCCTGAGAACCCTGTCCCAACGGCCCACCATAGCCATCCCCACGGTATTGTCCTGCAGCGTCAGGAGACCATCGACGACGCCCTTCTGCCCGTCCCGTACGCGACCCTCATGGAAGAGGAACTTGAGAATGAGGTGTGAGTGGAAGTAGTGATTCTAGTGAAGAAACTGTAGCAGCTGCGTCAAGGAAGTCTTTGAAAATAGTGTTTCAGGCGAAGGAACTGTGACTGTACAGTTCTAACTGAAGTACTCAAGACACTGGCATTGTGAGGAAGGAAATAACTTCAGTGAGTGGAAAAACTTATTGCAGTAAAAAGAGAAGACTATGATTCATAGCCCAGACGCTGTGACAGTGAGTGAAAGAAAGGCAACAGTGAGTTAAACATTTGCAGTGATTTGGTAGATCGTGACGAAAGTTAACGTGATCCAAACTTGACAAAAAGGCACAAATTTAATCACACTTTTTCACAGAGAATTTCAGGGCTAAGTGTTCCTTGCTTTAGAGATTAAGGACTATTTTGAGTATATGACAAAAGAAGATGCATTATTCTGTGTCAGCATTCTTTTCGTATTTGCTGGTTTCTGAAAATCTAACACAAATGCGGTTGGTTTGTGAATGAAAAGAAAAACATGGGTACCTTTTGATCATGTGCCTATCAGAGAACATACGGCTGTTTTTAAATGAAACTAAATATGGCTATGTTTGAAGCAAAAAAAAAATGACAGTGACAATTAAGGAAGAAATGTGTCTGACTTCAAGTGAAAGATAAAAAAAACTGTTTTGAAAGGATAAAAACAGATTTATTCTCGTTTTGACAAAGAAAAAAGATTAAGGATATTTAATTTACCGAAAGCGTAATGTACAATTATTTCCGTTTGTTCATGTATCAATCTGAATTACCAATGCGACCTCCTGCAATCAGACTTTACAAAGGCAACTTCACAATCAAATAATCTTTCTTGCAAAATCATATTCCTTTAGCAATTCACAGGGAAAGGTGATGACGTTTTAAATATTCGATATGAGAAAGGACTTCTTCCCAAAATCCAACAGAGAGTGGGACGTGGTCATGAAGTGACTCCCTTGGACATTGCAGTTGTGAAGGACCTGTGTCATTTCAAATGTGTTGAAACGAACAGTCAAACTCAAATGGACTTACTGAGTTTTTGGTGTATTTTCAAGATCTTTATACAATAAGTTTTAGCTAAGAGGAAACATGGCATAATCTAAACGGGTGCAGTAAATATGTTTAAAATAGGATAATTTGGGACTAAGTTACAATTGCTAAGTTAAGCTTAATGTATTTAAGTCTGCGAGTATTAAAATTACAAGAAATAAGAAGAGACTGATAGATTGGATGAAAACTGGAAAATATTGAACAATAAGTTAACAGCACAGCAGCTGCAAATTGCTTGTAGCAATGTCGACCAGTCCTGGTGTTTTCTGACTTGTATTGACATCAGTGAATTCAAACGGGAAATCTTTCTTTTCTGGAAAATGTGAATTTTCGCGAAAAATTCTGAATTTGACGGTGAATTTAAAAGCAAAATAATGAAATCTTGAAGTGCGCGAATCTGTCATAAAAGAAAAAGTTCTCCAAAACGAATCTCTCTTGAGATTAATGTAAAGCTTGATACAAATGCTGTAAAATTGATTTTGACTGAGCTGCAGACATTGTATAAGGTGGAAACTGGAGTGTTTCAAGTCAACAAGTCTATGTATTTCGTTGTTAATGATTCGGGTTTTCCAACATGCAGAAAAAATAAAACTTTTTATTTCTAACATACAGAAAAAATGTAACAAATTTTATTTTCTTTCTTAATGATATTATACATTTACTTTTACCACTTAATGTTTTCACTGAGAGCTAAAATGTATTTACGCCTTCCACTCCAGCTGAAGACGAACTTGACCTTGTTAATTTAACATTTCATGACTCAATGTGACTTATTGAAACAGCATTTTTCAGTAGACAGACGATAGCAGAGTCGTGATGACATTCAGTAACATGACGCATACAATTTTCTGTAAAAGAAATCACACGAATAATGAATGAATTAAAAAAAATCACAAAGAACATCCCACAAGATCAAGTTTATAGGTAAACACAAAGCACAAAGTAATTTTAGGAAGAGTTATTATGTCGCAGTTTGGGTGTCCAGTAGAAATCTTTTACTCTACACTTTTCTACAAAGTTCTTCATCTTGAACCCCCCCAACATCTAAACCTTTTTGGCCTATTTCCTGAGACAAAGGTGTTCAGAGAATTTTATGTGATTTTTTTCTCATGGAGGAAATGTAATTTACTCTTAGAAAATATTATTTTTTGGATTCGAGGAGATTTTTAATCCAGGTAGGAAATGTCATGGTTCTTTAGGAGCTGTTTGGCAGTTTTCGCCCAAAGAAGAAAATTGTATAGACTTTTTAGGATATTTTTACTTGAAAAAAATTTTATAGATAAGAAACTAACTAACAGGTTTTCCTGAAAAGTTAAATTTAGAGAGCATTAGGTTTTTCCTTGAAAAAAATCATTTCTACCTATTGTAAATTTCATAGGTATTTACCTTATTAAAATTTTAATAGTTTCCCTAAAAAGGCAAATATAGAGAGCATTAGGGTTTGCCTTGAAAAAACAATTTCTTCTGTAAATTTCATAGGTATATTTCTTAGTAAAAATTTTTATTAGGAATCATCTTTAGCTAATTTAAAATTTTGGTGCTTCATTTCGCAAGAAATCTTCTTGGGAACCTTCGTTTTTCGGTGATGCTGAAGCACAGTTGCTTGAAGTACCAGATTTTATGTCGTATGGGTTGACGTACGACATATATATATACACATATAATGAGAGAAAGTTATAACCCCTACGAATTGCTAAGTCCAATCACGATGCAAATCATCACAGTTTGAATCACAAGAAAGCATAGCAATTGAACGATGAATATACATACGATGACGCCCTAATATACACCCATGTATAATGCATGCATGAATTCTTGTAGGTACTATGTACATTTCAAATACACCTACGTGCATATATTTGTACACCTGTTTTGAGAATGTGGGTACGTTTGTGTACTCGTGTAGATTCCTTGCAGAAACTTACACGTGTGCACGTGCATATATATATATTATTTACATATACATATATATATGGTATAAGAACTAAGTTTGTAAATACATTTAGTTGAATTAACAGTTGGGACATTTAGTCATGCATGGCAGAGATAAGGAAAATGCTCAACACTATTCATCATCAAAGATCAAAATACAAATAAGAATCTGAAGTAAATTTAAGTTTAAGGTTCTCTGTGTGGTTTTTGTATTTGACACTTCAGCAGTGGCTGTAATAGAATTTCCATTTACATGATGCTTATTTCTTATTTTGCCCAATCAAAAAGGGCTTTCCCTAAATAATTTTTTTTTTTTTGCAAAATTTATTTCCTAATTTTTAAACTTTTTTTTTTCACAAAATATTTTTCTAATTTAAAAAAAAATTTACAAAATCTATTGCCTAATTTTTAAAATGTTTCAAAAAATTTATTTCCAGGTTTTTAAATTTTTATTTTTACAAAATTTATTCCCTAATTTTTAAACTTTTTTTTACAAAATTCATTTCTTAATTATTATACCTTTTTTTACACAGTTTATTTTCAAATTTTTAAACTTTTTTACAAAATTTTTTCCCAATTTTAAAATTTTTAAAGTTTATTTCGTAATTTTTAAACTTTTATATAAAATTCATTTCGTTATTTTTAAACATTTTATTTATTCCTAATTTTAAAACTTTTTTCACAAGGTTTATTTCTAAATTTTAAGCCTTTTTTTTTTTACAAAATTTATTTCCTATTTTAAAATTTTTTTTTACAAAATTTATTTCCTAATTTTTAAACTTTTGTTTTTACAAATTGTATTTCCTGATTTTTAAATTTTTTTTTACAAAATTTATTAACTAATTTTTAAACATTTTTTAATACAAATTTTATTTCCTAATTTTGAAACTTTTTTTTTTTTTTTTTTTTTTTACTTCCTATTTTTTTCGTACTGAATTTATGGCTACTTAATTATCTTCACCCATTCTTTTGGAACCTTTCCATCCTTCAGACATACCTAATACACCCTGGACAGCAAATTTCCTTCCTGAGACATGGTTTTCATACCCTAGTCAGCCACTGAATCAAACTACCGCTACCATACTATAAGATCTCGCCTGTAATTCTACCCGACTGGGTTTACTTATACAATAACTATTGCTTGATCATTTTAACTCATCAAAAGGTATTACAGCACAATTTTCCATTGGCTTAATCTGTAAGGCATTTATTAATACCATGTTATTGAGCATAGTTATTTTTGCTTCTTAAATTTAAAGAAATCACTAGTCATTGCTACATTTTTCACTTATAACTGTTACCTTTCATTTTTGCTTGTATGTTAATTATTTCGCCTTTATTTGTATCTGTACTGTGCTTCAGTTTTCGCTAAGACTTATACAGTAGTCATTATCATGTTCAGTTCTATCAAGTTTTGTGCAATAGTTATTATAACAAGGTGTCTCTATCTTATCCAATACAGTTATTTAATTTTTACTGATAGATGGATATGATTTTTGCTCACTAAATGCTTATTATCGTGTCCTTATTCCAGTAAAATTTGATCAAGCCCAATTTTAGCTCAAATAATATGGATTGCCTCAGTATTTCAACTAAAACAAATATTAATTTTTTATTATATACATACAATTTTGGATTCTTTCTTTCCCACTCACACATCGGTGTTGCGCTTTGCCTATCTTACCTGTTTTTTAATTATTGTTGCTTATCTGGTTTATTCGAATGCTCTCTTTCTTTTTGTTTATGAATCACGAAAATGTATGGCTACGCCTGAACGGTAATTGTAGTTTACAAAGATGATATTTGCGTATCGGATTTACCCTGTGAATTAGTTATTGTCGATTTTATTTTTACGTTAGTATAGAAAAATTATTGAATGTAAAAATAAACTTTCCCTTTTACTGATGAAAATGTGCATTTCAATTCCCGGATGGGAATTTGAACTTGTTTAGCATTTTCAGTTTGCCACCGTGTATATTCCTCTTTATGTCAAAAGGCCTTTTCTTTTATTTACCAAAATTGTGCGTTTCACCTCCAGGAGGGGAATTTGAGCTTTTCACTCTGCCACCTTCTAAAGGCTTCTTTCAAGAAGTATTTAAATGCTCATTTATTACTTCTATTCTTCTTGCATTTCAGTACATTTTGATCTGTATGTTAATTTATTTATTTTTTCTTTTTTAATAAGTGGGTGGGATCTCTCCTTAATGTTTTTCCCTTTACTTCCTCTTACTTCTTCCTAATGAACACCTTAATATTCTTTGGAAGCTTGAACTTCACGTCAGTGGCCCCTTTGGTAGGCTTGTTTCGTGTGAATAGGGTTCTTCGTCTTCTGAATAATAATAATAAAGTATGATTCAGTTTCATTTCCATGTTCATATTTCATTGCCTAGTCTTACAACCTAGGCCAGGTGTTGTGGCCTTTTAAATATTACTTTGGATAATGTCACCAAGAAAACAGTAGCCACGTTTATTTTATTCCTTTACAAGTTGTTACAGCAGGTATCACCAACCGCTCCACAACCACCACCAATACTACAACAGCTACTATTACCACTACTACTACTAATACTACTACTGATATTTTTCATTTTTTTATTAATCATATTATCAGTGTCTTTATTTTACTTATCTGCCTGACAGTTTCCCATTTAATTAATCTTAATCAGTACCAATTTTTTCCCGTCCAATTTCATTTTATGTAAGTTTACTACTAAAAATTTTGTGTTATCTATAATCTACTACAAAAGCGTTTGTGATTGATATGTGAATCAGTCTGCGCTTGAGGAATCATTTAAGTTAATGTATAGATTATAAATTTTACTGATTATTATTATTATTATTATTATTATTATTATTATTATTATTATTATTATTATTATTATTATTATTATTATTATTATTATTATGAACCTCAGTGTGTGTGAATGAACAGTCTCCACTCGAGGAATCATTTAAGTTAATGTATGGAAGATTATAAATTTTACATATTATTATTATTATTATTATTATTATTATTATTATTATTATTATTATTATTATTATTATTATTATTATTATTATTATGAACCTCAGTGTGTGAATGAACAGTCTCCACTTGGGGAATCATTGAAGTTAATGTATAGAAGCTTTCAAATTTTACTTATTATTATTATATTATCATTATTATTATTATTATTATTATTATTATTATTATTATTTTATTATTATTATTTTATTATTATTATTATTATTTATTAACCTCAATGTCTCAATGAACAGGGACAGGTATGTGAACTACTGTACTCATCCGCCACTTGCATATTGATTTTAACGTTTTCTGATCATGTGTGTAATTTTTCTTTTCAAATCTGCCATTCTCATTCATTCGATCTCACTGCATAAAAGTGAAACAAATTGAAACAACTGTGTTTTCAAACTCGCAGAGACTGTGTACATAAAAGAGAGAGACCTCCATGTCCACTAACAAGAATATAATCTAGCGTAGGTGTAGTCATAGTAGAGGTGAGTTTTACTAAGCATTTTTACGAGCATATTTATTCTAAGCAGTTTATAAAAGCAAAGAAGACACTTCCACCATTATTATACCCCCCTTTGTGATATACATCAGTACCATTATATACATCAAAATGCTGCATTTGTCTTTTATTATCCTGTTTCCACCTGCGCTGATAATGTTGGGTGGAGGTGATGTTATTTTTTTTTTACCGTGTCTGCCTGGCTGTTTGGTGGACATATGAAGACGAAGAAAGATATGTATATAAACTTGTGAAAGAGCTTAGAAGTGCTGTTTATGAAGCATTCTGTGTAGGAATTTTAAGAGTCTTAAATTGAAGAAATTTTCACTGAATGGTATTTATCCATAACCCATTTTTGTCTTGGCTGTTAGACACTGAATGCGCAGAAACTGTCTAGTTTTTTTTTCTGGGGCCATCCTTATTAGGGGGAAGTTTTTTCTGGGGACATCCCTATTAGGAGAAAGTTTTTTTCTGGGGCCATCCCTAGTAGGAGAAAGTTTTTTCTGGGGCCATCCCTATTAGGAGAGTTTTTTTCTGGGTCCATCCCTATTAGGAGAAAGTTTTTTTTCTGGGGCCATCCCTATTAGGAGAAAGTTTTTTCTGAGGCCATCCCTATTAGGAGAAAGTTTTTTCTGGGGCCATCCCTAGTAGGAGACAGTTTTTTCTGGCGCCATCGCTAGTAGGAGAGTTTTTTTCTGGGGCCATCCCTATTAGGAGAAAGTTAATTTTTTCTGGGGCCATCCCTATTGGGAGAAAGTTTTTTTCTGGGCCACCCCTATGAGGGGAAAGCTTTTTCTTGGGCCACCACTATTAGGAGAGGATTTTTTTTTCTGGGCCAGCCCTATTACAGGAAATTTTTTTCAGGGGCCACACTATTACATGAAAGTTTTTCTTGGGCCACACTATTGGAGGAAAGTGTTTTTGGGGCACCCCTGTCAGAGGGAAGTTTTTGGGTGCCATCCTTATTAGAGGAGTTTTTTTCTTGGGCCAATCCTATTAGGGGAAAGTTTTTCCCTGGACCCACCCTTATTAGGGTAAAGTTTTTTCTGGGGCCAACCTTATTAGGAGAAAGCTTTTTTTCTGGGGCCACCCCTATTAGGGAAAGATTTTTTCTGGGTCACCCTTATTACAGGAAAGGTTTTTTTTTCTGGGGCCACCCCTATCAAAGGATAGTTTTTTCTTGGGCCACCCCTATTACAGTTAAGTTTTTTGGGCCACCCCTATCAGAGGAAAGTTTTTGGAGGCCCTCAGATCTTAAAAACTACTGAGGCTAGAGGGATACAAATTGGTATGTTGATCATCCACCCTCCAATCATCAAACATACCAAATTGCAGCCCTCTAGCCTCAGTAGTTTTTATTTGAATTAAAGTTAAAGTTTGCCATGATCATGCGTCTGGCAACGATATAGGATATCCACCAACGGGCCTTGGTTAAAGTTCCATTGGCCGCCGCTCATACACCATTATACCGAGATCACCGAAAGATAGATCTGTTTTCGGTGGCCTCGATAATACCAAGGTCTTTAGACCTTGGATAATACGATGTAGCGGCTGTACAGAAAACTTAGTTGCGCCGAAGAAACAGCTTGTGTGATGATATATATTTTCACTTAAATAAACATCCTTTTCTTTTGGAGCGTTTGGTTCGAGGAGTTACCCTTTTGGTTCCTACCGATTATTTATTTATTTATTAACTGATTGATTGATTGATTTATCCTGGCGGCTATCAGCAAAAGCTTACTCAATCAGGTACCAGATTCACCACCTGGGAAATCAATACAAGCATTTGCTTCGGAGGACATGAATAAATTATACCGAATCCTGGCATTGAAAATGTCTCCTCATGCTCATGAGCCGAATATCATGACTTCGTATCGTTACATTTTAAAAGGTCTGCTTGACCATTCAGATCAACATGGATTATTGGTAGTTATATTCCCCCCTTGGTTGTAAGTTCAAGCGGTGATGCGATGCATTACAACCCTAATACAATTCAGCTTTTATTTTAATATTTTACTTAGATTTTTATTCATTTATTTATTTATTTGTCAGTTTTATTTATTTTTCTAATAACTGATATCTTCTCTTTCTGTGTTTCATATTACCTTTCGAATGAACGCCTTAATATTCTTTGGAAGCTTCAAGAATTTCAAGTCAGTGGCCCCTTTGGTGGGCTTCTTCCATATGAATATGGTTCGTCTTCTGTAATAATAATAATAATATATACAGTGAAGTCTTATGTCTATTTTGTGTTATGTATTTATGTATGAATGAACCAACTGCGTGTGTAAACGTATAAACACAAGTATGTACATAAACAGATACGAGAGAATTCAGGGTTCTGTATGTATATATATATATATATATATACATATATATATATGTGTATATATATATATATATATATATATATATATATATATATATATATATATATATATATATATATATATATATACATACATACACACACACAAACGTTAGCATCCTTACATTTGCCTGAGAAATCTTACCTTGAATTCCATTTAAGCTCAACATTAGACTCATACGTAATACTTCGGCACTCAAAAAAAAAAAAAATGGCAAACCTTATTCCTCTCACAAACGCCGCACAACTCAAACATTTACACTCTGCCGGAGAATTAATCAGCGAGAAAGCCAGAGAAATGTTTTCTCTAGCAGCATCGGTTGCAGAAATGGCAGCAGCAATGGCAGTTACCCTGACCTTTTCTCTCTCTCGTCTGACCTTTTCGAGAGCCGGCTGATTAGTCGCCGAAGGACAGATTTGCGAAAGACGAGAAGAGACGCCGCCGCCATCTTGGTGTGACCTTCGCTGATGGGAGGTTGGGTTTAGCTTTCAATTACGGATAATGATTCTGTTGGTGGTTATTCCGTTCTGTAAGGACGGAAGGTTTCAGAGGTAGTTTTTCAGCATCGGTTATAGAAATGAGCGTGATGTGTATATATATATATATATATATATATATATATATATATATATATATATATATATATATATATATATATATATATATATATATATATATATATGACAGGTGTATATATACCAGTCCACTTAGTTTCACAGCAAGTTGAAAATAAGGCCACGTACAAATGAAAGATAAAAGCAGCAGATTAAGAAACAAAAGAAAAACTCAAGACTAATGTTGAATTGGTTGACCTGAGATAAAAAAAAAAAATATAAGAGACTCAAGAACGAAGGGAAAATCGGTTAAAGATGAACTGGAAACAAAACGAAGAAATAAAACAATTCTCACTGGGACAATGCTCTAACCATCCCTACACTGCATACCGAACTATCAGTCTCTCTCTCTCTCTCTCTCTCTCTCTCTCTCTCTCTCTCTCTCTCTCTCTCTCTCTCTCTCTCGCCGGTCCTCAATAACTTTTTTATTAGTCTGGGAAGTTTCGAAGTTACCCCAACTACAACGGGAATATAATGTTTACTTATGCACCGCCTTCTGCTAAATGCTATTATTATTATTATTATTATTATTATTATTATTATTATTATTATTATTATTATTATTATTATTATTATTATTATTATCTCCAACGTTGAAATAAAATCAAAGCTGCAAAGGTGACACTTTTCGAAAATACCGTATTGTGCAAATGTTCAAATATTAGATCGTAATGATATCGATTAACACGCATATATAATTTATAGATATATGTAAAATATATATAATTATATGTATATTATATATATTTCACTGTAAGGGGTTTGTGCTATCATTGCGCCTCATGCGGTGCACTGTAGGCATTACTGAAGGTTCTTTGCAGCGTCCCTTCGGCCCCTAGCTGCAACCCCATTCATTCCTTTTACTGTACCTCCGTTCATATTCTCTTTCTTCCATCTTACTGTCCACCCTCTCCGAACAGTTGTTTCATGGTGCAACTGCAAAATATTCTCCTCCTGTTACACCTTTCAAACCATCTTACCGTCAATTTCCGTTTCAGCGCTGAATGACCTCATAGGTGCCACCGCTTGGCCTTTGGCCTAAATCCTATATTCATATACATATATATTTTATTTGCCGATTATTTGGGGGAAAACCTGAAACAAAGCCTTTGCAGAGGAGATTTTCGCAGGCTTTCCAACTCGCAGTCTTTAACCAGCGCGCGAACGAGTTATGTCCCAGCCAAAGTTATCCACTCAGTTGCATCGGCGCCGCAGCAAAAACCTTCTTTACGACCTGAGAAATGTTTTCTTTCCGACTCGAAAACAAATGAAGAAAACTTGAAGCTCTCTAATGTACGATTGCTATCCGAAACTCCTTGTTATTGTTTCTTCTCGTGTGGAGAATCTCTTTTGGATGGTCTTATATATTTTGCGGGGATTAGGAGCCAGCAGTGTTGATGTCAAAAAGCGTTGTGTTTAGCCCGTTTCAGAGTATGAGCGGCGCACTGTAGGCATTACTTAAAGTTCTTTGCTGAGTCCGTTCCATTGGCCCCTAGCTGCAACCTCTTTCATTTCTTTGACTGTCTGTCCGTTCATATTCTCTTTCTTCCATCTGACTTTCCTCAACCTTCTTTGCACTTTTGTTTCAGGGTGCAACTGCGAGGTTTTCCTCCTGTTACACCTTTCAAACTTCTTACTCTCAATTTTCCTTTCAGCGCTGAATGACCTCATAGGTCCCAAGCGTTTGGCCTTTGGCCTAAATTCTATATCCTATCCCAGTCTTTTAAAAGCAGAAAATGAAAGGGATTTAGGGAGTAGGGAGGGTGGTTTGGCCACCTGGAATGTAATCGAAACTTCTGCTGTGCATTTAGAGAAGGCATTTGTTAGAATACTAAGACGGTTAGTGTTCTGGTGTTCAGTAAAGTGGAAAGTAACTGAAAAGTTAGTTTGTTTTAGTTTAAATTATTTATTTATAAAAGAACCAGGATAGCTGTAAAAAAAAAAAAAAGCCTGTAGCTGGAAACAAAGAAACAATGCGTTTGGAAGATCCTTTATTATACAAAATTACTGTAATCAAATGCTATTAAAGTTGTAGTTGTAACATCTCGTAATTATGGTTAATTGCAAGTAAATTCTCTGACGATAATTTCCTTGTATCGAATGTACGTGAGGCATTATATATATATATATATATATATATATATATTATATATATATATATATAAATATATATATATATATATATATATATATATATATATATATATATATATATATATATATATATATATATATATATTATATATCGAGTTCAGGGCATTCGTTGCAGATACCACTATCTTATCAGGACTTTGAATCAGTCTATACTTCTGCTTTTTCGCTTCAGGCAAGCTGTTCAGGAGTAATGAAAACTGATTCGAGATTCTTTCCATTTACTTTTTCTTTTTCTAGTCGACGGACCGTTTCCCCACCTCTCTCGGCGGCGTCATCAGGAGTGGATTATAAATTGGCATTCTAGGTTTTTATTTTTGCATGCGATAAAAAAAAACCCTTATATGTCAATTTGTTCACTTTCCAGTTCTCAACAAACTTTTTTGGAATGAGATTACTAGCCCTACGCCCTGAAAAATATACAGTTGTTAAATATAAAGTTGTTCAAATTCAAATCTAACATAAAGATCTAGCCTAATTCATTTTTGCGAGCAAAAACTGTTGATATTAAACATTCCTTGTTAGGTTTTCCATGTTGCACTACACTATTTAGGTCAGTGGAACAACAATATAATTTTGCAATGAAACGTGCATATCTGCTTCCATCCTCGACCAGGATATGAACCTAGGTACTTCCGCCTGGCTGGGAAGCCAAGCGCCTGTAAGTTCCTGCGTCAATTACGGCTTAGTTGTGTCAAGGGAGCCGTGAGGTGCCTCTCAATTGATGACTTTGAAATGGATCGCAATATTGTCATACTATAAGTATGGGTTCGTCATGCCCTCCGGATATATATATATATATATATATATATATATATATATATATATATATATATATATATATATATATATATATATATATAGATTTAGATTTACCATCTACTGTGCGTTTTGCACAGTTACCATTTTGTAGAAAAGTTGCATTCTTCATATTCTTTCCTTATAGGCCATATTTCATTATTATCATTTAGTAGGGAGTCCGTAGGTTCTCCATATCAAAGATTGCATTTTAGCATCTTAAAAATGTCCGATATCCTTCTGTTAAATGTTTAAAAATTGTAACTCAGTTGACAAAACATAAACAATAGATAAATATGAGTAAAAACAAATTCTTCGGGCCAGCTCTCTGATCGCTGATAATCAAGTCAGTGGTCTGGTGAAACTATTTTAATAATAATAATAATAACAATAACAATAATAACAATTTGCCCATCATTTTGTAGGGAACTGACGAGGCTAGAGGGCTGCAAATTCGTATGTTGATCATCCACCCTCCAATCATCAAACACACCAAATTCCAGCCCTCTAGCATAAGTTGCACTTATTTTATTCAAATTTAAAGTTAGCCATGATCGTGCGTCTGTCACCGGTATAAGATCGGTGCCAACAACACAGGCCACCACCAGGCTGTGGCTAAAAGGCTTATGGGCCGCGGCTGAGAGTTCATGGGCCGTGGCTGAGAGTTTCATACAGCATTATACGCTGTACTGAAAACTCAACTCCGCCGAAGGAACTTCGGCGCATTTTTTATTTGTTATCTTTTGCAAAGAAGTGACGATATTTTGGTTCCCTTTTTGGTTAGAAAAAAAAAATTATTTTATAGTTCTTTTTGGACAGAAAAAAAATAATTTTATTTTTTTGGCAGAAAAAATTAATTGTATTATTCTTTTTGGACAAAAATAAGTAATTTTATTATTTTTGTACAAAAAAATTAATTACATTATTCTCTTTGGACAGAAATAAAAGCAATTTTATTATTCTTTTGGGATAGAAAAAAATATTTTATTCTTTTTGGACAGAAAAAAAAAGTATTTTTATTGTTACTTTTGGACAGAAAAGATACAATCTCGTTTTTATTTTCGCCCTGGAAGGGTGACCTCGATTACTTCAACCGATGTTTTCATTTTGGGTCCGATTTTTTTTTTTTTCCTGATACTTATCTATTTCATGATCTTTTAGAAGCAGCCGACGAAGCTTTTCCTTTGATGTGGAACAGTGTTGATATACAACACCGTCTCTTTAGTGAACTTCTTTTTGCATGTTTGTGTATATTTGGATGAATGATTGTGCTTGAAGTATGAATATAATGCAGATTATGTCCGATGAATTTTAATACCTTTTTTGTAATGGTTCATTTACAAAATCGTCTCAAAAATATTTCTCTGTACACGATATACCACAAAATATTTACTCTCGCATCATAAATATGTCCTGAAACGTTTGACCTTTGAATTCAGACATACACTAATTTAGCGTCAACAAAAAAAAATAATATCTTTGACTTTGCTTTTCAGGTGAAACCACCGTGATGCCTTAGGGATTTTTAAAGCTTTAAAGTCATGCTGCAGTCACTACTGAAAAAGGAAAGTGAACGAACACTCGAGATATTTGACTTTGAAACGAGCGTTTGAAGTCGAAAAGTCTTTCACGACATTTTTCAAGAAATGCAATTCGAGAATATTCCCAAAAATGATTTTTCCGGTGCACTGTAGGCATTACGTAAGGGTCTTTGCAGCTAGGTCCCTTCCTTAGGCACCTAGCTGCAACCCCTTGCATTTCTTTTACTGTAACTCCATTCATATTTCCTTTCATCTTGCCATCCATCCTCTCCTAACAATTGTTTCATAGTGCAACTGCTTTGAGGTTTTCCTCCTGTTACACCTCTCAAACCTTTCTATTCTCAGTTTCCCTTTCAGTGCTGAATGACCTCTTAGGTCCCAGCGCTTGGCCTTTGGCCTAAATTCTTTTGATTAATTCTTGAAAGCATTCAGTGCTTCATCCTTTGATATTCAGCGATGAAGATTGTACTAGTTTCTTGGTCGTGAAAATCACGTTTGTTTATCTTCAAGAGTATTATAATGAAGGTTCCACCAAAATTTCATCGAAATCTGTTCATTCGTGCTTGAGGTATTTTGCAAAAATACCTCAAGCACGAATGAACAGATTTCGATGAAATTTTGGTGGAACTGCATAACCTTAAATAAAGGAAGCATTAGAGGCTAATATCCCATATCTTGAGAATCTCCTATACATTTTACAAAGGCCTCATTTTCACCGTAAGTATTTTAATTTCTTTCATTAATTCTCTTCTTTTTTATTCCATTTTCTCGTATTTTCATCCTTCTTCCTTTTCCTCGAATCGTTCTTTCAATTCTTTGTTGTGATTTTGTCACCTTCGTTCCTTCTCAGTTAGTTTTCTTATTCTTTATTTTTATTTTCTTCTTCTTCATTCTTTCTTCTGATATACATTTGCACCTTTTCTTACTTCTCCATTTCTTCATTTCTTCCCATTTTCATCCTTCATTGATGTCTGTTCACTGCTGCTTTTATCATGTTCAGTCGTAAGTCATTTCTTCCAATTTGATCTCATTACCTCCTTCCATATTCTTCCTCTTAATCCTACTTTTCTTCTTATTCTCCCGTCCTCTTCTCTCTCCCTTCTTATTCCCCCTTCCTCCTCCTCCCCCTTTTTCCTTCCCTTCCTCGCTTCCTCATCCGCCCAGACGTTTATCCTAATAGCTTGATTGCGGATTAGTGCGGCAGGGAAGGAGATGGTTTCCATGGCAACCAGGTATTCGGAGATACGAGCCCGTCGTGAGACGCTTTCGAAGTGAATTTTGGTGGAGGATAAAGGAAAAAGATCTTTCTGAAATGCCGCCTTTGGAAATGTTGTCACTTGCCTGAAGAGAGGTTATTCGTGCGTATTAATTTCTCTCTCTCTCTCTCTCTCTCTCTCTCTCTCTCTCTCTCTCTCTCTCTCTCTCTCTCTCTCTCTCTCTGTATTGCTGGATGTCTTTGAAAATATGCGATGTTTGAAGAGATGTTATTCTTGCGTATTAATTCTCTCTCTCTCTCTCTCTCTCTCTCTCTCTCTCTCTCTCTCTGTATTGCTGAATGTCGCCTTTGAAAATATTCAATGTTATCACTTCCCTGAAGAGTGGTTTATTCGTACTTATTAATTTTCTCTCTCTCTCTCTCTCTCTCTCTCTCTCTCTCTCTCTCTCTCTCTCTCTCTGTATTGCTGGATGTCGCCTTTGAAAATATTCAATGTTATCACTTCCCTGAAGAGTGGTTTATTCTCTCTCTCTCTCTCTCTCTCGCTTCTCTCTCTTTCTCTCTCTCTCTCTCTCTCTCTCTCTCTCTCTCTCTCTCTCTCTCTCTCTCTCTCTCTCTCTCTGTATTGCTGGATGTCGCCTTTGAAAATATGCGATGTTATCACTTCCCTGAAGAGATGTTATTCGTGCGTATTAATTTTCGCGCTCTCTCTCTCTCTCTCTCTCTCTCTCTCTCTCTCTCTCTCTCTCTCTCTCTCTCTCTCTCTCTCTCTCTCTCTCTCTCTCTCTCTCTCTCTCTCGCTGAATGTCGCTTTGAAAATAAGCTATGTTATCCTTCCCTGAAGGGATGTTATTCGTGCGTATTAATTTCTCTCTCTCTCTCTCTCTCTCTCTCTCTCTCTCTCTCTCTCTCTCTCTCTCTGGGATGTGTGTTTTCCCCGAAAACATCTTCGTAAGAAGATTGCAGTATGTCTATCTTTAGTTTCAGAAAGAGACACTTAGACAGCATTTCTTGCTATGAACGAGACCAAAAAATCAAAATTTGTTCATGCAATTTATATCTTAAATATAATTCCATTGTCAAAGTCACTTCTGCCCAAAAATGGAAGACTGCATTATCTGCAAAAATACAAAACTGAGAAAAATTGTGGACACTGCAGTTTTCCCTTGCCTCACTACTGATTTTGCAGATACTGCAAATGGAACCCCCTAAATAAAGCACTGAAGAAGAATCATTCTGAAACTGCAGTAACTTGCGTATTAGTGTTTCACGAGCCCAGTAGGTGGCATATCTCAATTTCGACAACTTTGCAGACACTGCAGTTTTCCAATTTAGGGCAGACCAGATAATAATTGCAGGGACTAAAATTGATGCCATTTTACTTACAGAACACGAATTAATGGCTACTGTCTTCAAAGCCTCGTTCAGTTTGAAATGGCCTAACGACAAATTGAAATGAGGAAGCCGCGCATGCGCCGCGGTGATGAGGAGACATCGCGTCGGAACGGTCTGTGAATTTTACTTTTATTTCTAGACATTTTTTGATTCATTGTAGTAGTTGCAGTTCCATTTTGTTTATTATTTTCATTATAACTCGATAATGTGGGTAATTTTAAAAGACGATGTTCTCCATCTTGCATTAGTTATTCCAACATTTTGATAACCCGTTTGGGTGGTTCCATCAGTGCATTTCATGCGGCGCACTGTAGGCGTTGCATAAGGCTCTTTATAGCGTCCTTTGGCCCCTAGCTGCAACCCTTTCATTCCTTTTACTGTACCCCCGTTCATATTCTCTTCCATCACACTCTCCACCCTCTCCTAACAATTGATTCATAGCACAAGTAAGAGGTTTTCCTCCTGTTAAACCTTAAAACATTTTTACTATCAATTTCCCTTTCAGCGCTGAATGACCTCACAGGTCCCAGCGCTTGGCCATTGGCCCAAGTTTTATATCTCAGTTCCAATTATATTCCACATTTGGAATATAATAGGAATGATTTCAACCTTTGTTTTTTATTTTTTTCATATAAATTATTATTTTCCAACAATACGCGATTTTTATCTATTGTTTTTAGGAAAGTATTTTTGATGAAACAAGTATTTGCATTTAAATAGTTACCGTTTTATTGCCATCATATTTGTCCTCTTCCAGGAAATGATGAGAAATCTGTGATTATTATTATTATTATTATTATTATTATTATTATTATTATTATTATTATTATTATTATTATTATAATTATTATTCAGTAGACGAAACCTACTCATATGGAACAAGCCCACCAAAGGGGTCATTAACTTGAAATTCAATCTTCCAAAAAATATTAAGGTATTAGAAAAGAACAAAGTAAATTAATAAATAGATAAATAGATAAAAGTGTGTTAAACTACAAGAAGAATAGTATTAGGGTAGTAATGTATTGCATCTTCGCTTGAACTTATGAAAACGAAGTATATTCACTTTACAATCAACGCATTTTATCTTTTCTTGTCGTTACATTTTTCTGCCGTAGCATCTTCGTCGACGAGAAAGCAAAAGTCTTAAAAAAAAAGATAAAAATAAAACAAATTAAAAAGTTCTTCATAACTTTTTATCTCGAAATTCTACGTGACTTTCATGTCGAGTTCTCTCTCAGTACAAGAAGTGTCCCCGTAAGGGGCTTAGTGTTGTGAGTGCACCTCATGCGGTGCACTGTAGGCATTACTTAAGGTTCTTTGCAGCGTCCCTTCTATGGCCCCTAGCTGCATCCACTTTCGTTCCTTTTACTGTACCTCCGTTCATATTCCCTTCCATCTTACTTTCCACCATCTCTTAACAATTGATTCATAGTGCAAATGCGGCGTTTTCCTCCTGTTACATCTTTCAACCCTTTCTACTATCAATTTCCCTTTCAACATGAATGACCTCATAGGTCCCAGGGCTTGGCGTTTGGCATAAATCTTATATCCTATCAATCCATCAATACATGAAGTGTCGTGTACATAAAGTTGATAATACTCTATGTAAAGATACACATTTGACTCTTACTGAGAGGAGTCTTGTCATTCCTTCTAGCTTAAACAGGTCAGTAAATGCTTTGGCTTCCTGATTTGTGTCTCGGACGGGGAGCTGGTCATTCATTTCTCCTTTGTAAAATGCCATTCTCGTTTCTTATCGTAGAGTTAAGAGTATCGTTTGATGGAGAGAGAGAGATGAAAGCAGTATTTTACAGTCTGAGTTCTGAATGGCGTTGGAGAGAGAGAGAGAGAGAGAGAGAGAGAGAGAGAGAGATGAAAGCAGTATTTTACAGTCTGAGTTCTGAATGGCGTTGGAGAGAGAGAGAGAGAGAGAGAGAGAGAGAGAGAGAGAGAGAGAGAGAGAGAGATGAAAGCAATATTTTATAATCTTAGCTCTAAGTGGCATTTTGAAGAGAGAGAGAGAGAGAGAGAGAGAGAGAGAGAGAGAGAGAGAGAGAGAGAGGAGGAGGAGGAGGAGGAGGACAAAATTCAAGTGATTTAGCTTGACAATAAAAATGAGAGCAAGTATCATCATTAGATTCTTGCCATAAACAAACCACCCCGAGAGAGAGAGAGAGAGAGAGAGAGAGAGAGAGAGAGAGAGAGAGAGAGAGAGAGAGAGAGAGAGAGCTCTAAAGGCCCCCGAGACTTCTCTATGGAGGTTCTGAGAAACGTCACTCCAAAAATCCTCCGTACAAGGAATGCCGATTGCAATCGTCCTATCGAGGGTCATCCTCGACCTCTCCAGTCCTCGATATTGAGAGCCTAAGATCTTTATTTCTCTTTGAAATTGTACTCAGAAAATACCTCTTTATTCTTGCCCCAACTGCGTCAGTTCTTGGCGCCGTTGATGGAGGTCAAAACCCACTTTTTAGTTTTCTGTAAGAGAAAACTATTGAGATGAATATATATGTCTGTCCGTCCGCACTTTTTTCTGTCCGCCCTCAGGTCTTAAAAACTATTGAGGCTAGAGGGCTGCAAATTGGTATGTTGATCATCCACCCTCCAGTCATCAAACATACCAAATTGCAACCTTCTAGCCTCAGTAGATTTTATTTTATTTAAGGTTAAAGTTAGCCATAATCGTGCGTCTGGCAACGATATAGGACAGGCTACCACCGGCCCGTGGTTAAAGTTTCATAGGCCGCGGCTCATACAGCATTATACCGAGACCACCGAAAAATAGATCTATTTTCAGTAGCCTTGATTATACGCTGTAGCGGCTGTACAGAAAACTGGATTGCGCCGAAGAAACTTCGGCGCATTTTTTACTATTTTTTTTTCCAAGTACAGCAATGTATCAGTCTCAATCAACTATGAAAAAAGTGTTTGTGTTTATCAATGTTGGTATTGTGGGAAGAGTAACGTTTTCATAGGGAGGAAATTGATAATCTCGCAAGAATTGCAAGTGTATAAAAACGATAAGAAAAGGAACTTGTGGAAACCTACACACACACACACACACACACACACACACACACACACACACACACACAAACCGTAGAAAGAGGAATAAGGAACCACAGGATGTGAGTTATATTCGGTGCCAGACATAGGAGAGACGGAGCATGTCCTAATTTATTATGGATCAATAAAAAAAACTTCTTTTTTTCCCCTTTTTTTTCCGGCAGACCTCCAGGGAATTAATTGCCACCTTTGCGGCCCTGGCCTCTCTCTCTCTCTCTCTCTCTCTCTCTCTCTCATAATGTGCAGTATATATATACATAATCTCTCTCTCTCTCTCTCTCTCTCTCTCTCTCTCTCTCTCTCTCTCTCATAATGTATATATATATACATAAATATGTTTGTATATATATATGTATATTTTTCTGTATATTTGTGTGTGTGTGTTATTGTGTTATGTGTGTGTGTACATGTATGTTGGTATGTGTGCGCATGTATGTTCATAATAAAAACCGGGTACAATCACATAAGTATAAAAGAAATACCCACACAAAATATCGGGCAGTACACGCCAGGCTGCCCTAATTACCAAGCCAAAGAACATGAATCTCTCATTAGCGCCGTGGAAGCCAGATAAGTTTATCCATATTTTTCTGGACCATATTTTGATAATGACCGCTCATTATCCTTTAACTATAGACGAAACCTCAAGAATTCCCAGCATTTAAATAAAACCCCTTTTCGGGAATGGGAATTGGCTCCGGTATTTGTTACTTTACCCTGTGTATACCTTTATGTTCTCGGATGAGGGTTTGGTGGTTTCTCCAGTCAGCCAAGATCTAATCTGACCAGTGTCTCTCTCTCTCTCTCTCTCTCTCTCTCTCTCTCTCTCTCTCTCTCTCTCTCTCTCTCTCTCTCTCTGAACGTTTCATCCTGATCTCATGGGAAATTGGGAAGTTATGATCATATCAGTTAAAGAAAACTATTGTGCCGGCTTTGTCCGTCCGTCCGAACTTTATTCCGTCCGCACTTTTTTATGTCCGCCCTCAGATCCTTAAAACTACTGAGGCTAGAGGGCTGCAAATTAGTATGTTGATCATCCACCCTCCACTCATCAAACATACCAAATTGCAGCCCTCTAGCCTCAGTAGTTTTTATTCTATTCAAGGTTAACGTTAGCCATAATCGTGCTTCTGGCAATGATATAGGATAGGCCACCACCGGGCCTTGGTTAAAGTTTACGGGCCGCGGCTCATACAGCATTATCCCGAGACCACCGAAAGACAGATCTATTTTCGATGGCCTTGATTATACGCTGTAGCGGCTGTACTGAAAACTCGATTGCCCCGAAGAAATATCGGCGCATTTTTCATTTGTTCATTAATAAAAACATTAACAATATCCATGACATTAATCATAATATATAACAAAAAGCGACAGTAAAAACAAATCATTTAAGGATTAATTAATAACAATGAAGCGAAAAATAACAAAGAACAATGATAACAAAAAAAAAAAACCAATTAGCATGAGACCGACTTAAGGACTTCGGGACCCAATTATTTTCGTCTTCGGCTTTGGCATCTCTCGGACCAATCATTCCTCTGGAAGTAATAACGGAAAATCGGGCCTTCTATTAACAAATAATTAGTCCGGGTAATTAGCGAGGAAAAGAGTATCTGGTTTGCAATGAATTATGTTATTCCGATTCTCGAATGCTGGAGCTATATTTCGGAAGCTCCTGACCCATTTTGACCCCAGCCCCGTAGGGGGCATAGTGCCGTCAGTGCATCTCATGCGATGCACTGTAAGCATTACTCAGGTTCTTTGCAGCGTCCCTTCCTTAGGCCCCTAGCTGCAACCCCTTTCGTTCCCTTTACTATACCTCCGTTCATATTCTCTTTCTTCCATCTTACTTTCCTTAACCCTCTCCTTACAGTTGATTCATAGTGCAACTGCGATGTTTTCCTTTTTACACTTTTCAAATCTTATTACTGTCAGTTTCCGTTTCAGCGCTGAATGACCTCCTGGGTTCAAGCGCTTGACCTTTGGGCTAAATTTTATATACTATTTTGACCCTAGATCACGCTGGGATCCGTCGGGATTTTCGACCTATGAGCCAACTGCATAGCTGGAAAATCACGGATTTAATCAAGACTATTTATTATTGTTATTATTATTATTATTATTATTATTATTATTATTATTATTATTATTATTATTATTATTATATATGATGATTCACAAATATATTTATATATATATATATATATATATATATATATATATATATATATATATATATATATATATATATAAATATATAAAAGGAACCTTAAAATATATGCACCAACAGAGACCCGTTATTTCGGCAATGCTCCTCTCCCAGTTACATGAAGGCGTCCATTTACTTGGCACTTACAGCTAAAAAAAAATAAACCTTGGCAAATTGCCTGAAAGATGAAGTAAAAATAAAATAAAAAACTTTTAACAACATCGAGGCGGAAGAAGGAATCGCATTACCATGTTAATTGAGTTCTGTTAACTTTAACGAGGATGTGAAGTTTTTTAAGTTTTATTTTCGTGGTTTTTTTTATGAATTTTGTAACAAAATTGCGTTTTTTCTTATATATTTTTTTCGAAAATATTCTGCGGTATTTTTTGATAAAAATACTTTAATGGTGTTTGTGAAAAAATAATATTGATGGAAAAGAGAATATCCCTATTTTTCTATCCGAGATGTACTGAAGGATTTTTATCCGTAGGGGGTTAGTGCCGTCAGTGCACCTCACGCAGAGCACTGTAGGTATAACTTAAGGTTCTTTGCAGCGTCCCTTCCATGGCCCCTACCTGCAACCCCTTTCATTCCTTTTACTGCACCTCCTTTCATATTCTTTCTTCCATCTTCCTTTCCTCAACCCTCTCCTAACAGTTGATTCGTAGTGCAATTGCTTTGAGGTTTTCCTCCTGTTACACCTTTCAAACCTTCTTGCTGTCAATTTCCGTTTCAGCGCCGAATGACCTCGTAGGTGCCAGCGCTTGGCCTTCGGCCTAAATCCTGCATTCTGTTCTATTCTGTAACAGAAATGAACGAAGCACGTAAGAAAATACAACAGCAGGCTTTGTTCGTTGAAGTGTCATTCCGATGTGACACGGACACCCAGTCGTGTCAGAAGTGTCATACCGATGTGACACGGACACCCAGTCGTGTCAGAAGTGTCATACCGATGTGACACGGACGCCCAGTCGTGTCAGAAGTGTCATGCCGATGTGACACGGACGCCCAGTCGTGTCAGAAGTGTCATGCCGATGTGACACGGACACCCAGTCGTGTCAGAAGTGTCATACCGATGTGACACGGACGCCCAGTCGTGTCAGAAGTGTCATGCCGATGTGACACGGACGCCCAGTCGTGTCAGAAGTGTCATACCGATGTGACACGGACGCCCAGTCGTGTCAGAAGTGTCATACCGATGTGACACGGACACCCAGTCGTGTCAGAAGTGTCATACCGATGTGACACGGACACCCCAGTCGTGTCAGAAATGGGGAAGAAACGCCCACACAAGAAAAGGAATCATTTATCCCCAGATTAATGGAATGGGCGCCGTTTAATTCGGACAATGGATGGGCGGTTTAAGGGCCTTCCTTTGTCACATGAGGCTATATATATCACGCCCATATCTCGTCTGCTTAGGCCTAGTTAGAGGACGCGGGTGGGTGGGCGAGGTTGCCTGTGGTGTTTCGTCACTTTTGGCTTTCAGTAGCGGTTATTCAAATTATGTAATGAAACCATATTGCAAAAACAACCTTTGAAGGATATAGACGCGTGGAGAGACTTCCTTGGAAGATTTTCCCTTCTCCAGAAACGCAGGAAAGGAAGAAACTAACTCAGAAACGGCCTCTTTGTTTCTTTGTTTACCTAGGTGCTGTGTCCACCTCTGTGTGTTTGCTTTGTACGCCTTCAAGCATTTTAATGCATTTTTATCTGTTTATTGATTTGTTAATTTATTTGTTCTTTTTTAATAAGTGAGATCGCTTCTTTCTGTGTTTTTTTCTACCTCCTCTTACTTCTTCCTAGTGAACCCCCTTAATGTTCTTTGGAAGTTTCAAGAATTTCAAGTCAGATCGCAATCGTCCTTTGGAGGGTCATCCTGTGCCCCTCCATTCCTAGATATTGAGAACCCAAGATCCTATTTCTCTGCTGAGAAAACATCTCCCTTTGTTGGGCGCTAATTGTGACATTTCTTTGGCGTTGCTGATTGGAGTGATAGCCGTTTCTCTCTCTCTCTCTCTCTCTCTCTCTCTCTCTCTCTCTCTCTCTCTCTGTGTGTGTGTGTGTGTGATGTTGGAATAGCTCATTCTTTCCCAAGTCTCTCTCTCTCTCTCTCTCTCTCTCTCTCTCTCTCTCTCTCTCTCTCTCTCTCTCTCTCTCTGTGCGTGTGTGTGTGTGTGTGTGATGTTGGAATAGCTCATTCTTTCCCAAGTCTCTCTCTCTCTCTCTCTCTCTCTCTCTCTCTCTCTCTCTCTCTCTCTCTCTCTCTCTCTCTCTCTCTCTCTCTCAGATTCGTTAAAGACAAAAAAAAGCAGTGTTTGTTTTTATGGATTAAGAATTACATATGCAAATTGACATTCACAACGAGATGGGAATCCCTCCTTTTTGCATTATGTACTTTACATACTATTAGTCCAAATTCTTGCTGCCAGACAGCCGATCTTCTCCCTAAAATATAAATGTTTCCATTTAATAGATATCGTGAGTAACTGTAACATGATTGAATTTATTCATAGGTTTGTGTTCCCTGCATGGATCCACGTCTCATAGGCTGTCCAGTGGCTTAAATCTGAATATACACAAGAAGAAAATGTTCCAATTAGCAGTTCCCAAGAAACTGAAATGGAGTTATTATTATTATTATTATTATTATTATTATTATTATTATTATTATTATTATTATTATTATTATTATTATTATTATTGACTTGAAACTGAAGCTTCCAAAGAACGTGGGGTTCATTAGGAAGTAAGGGAAGGAAAAGGGAAATAATGAAAGAAGAGATCTCACTTATTAAAAAAAAAGAAATTAATAAACAGATAAAAATGTATTGAAATGCAAGGAAAATAGCATTAGGGCAGTAATGCATTGCATCTTCGCGTGAACTTCTGAAGTTCCTTTTGCACGAGTTAATCATCTGGTTATGATCATCTAACGAATGCTTTCACCAAATGTCATCAAAATCCGTTCTCCCGTAGGGAAGAAGTGCCGTCAGAGCACCTCGTCGGGTGCACTGTAGGCATTACTAAAGGTTCTTTGCAGTGTCCCTTCCTTAGGCCCCTAGCTTCAACCCCTTTCATTCCTTTTACTGTAGCTCCGTTCACATTCTCCTTCTTTCATCTTACTTTCCTTAACCCTCTCTTAACGATAGTTTATAGTGCAACTGCGAGGTTTTCCTCCTGTCACACCTTTCAAACCTTTTAATTGTCAATATCCTTTCAGTGCGGAATAACCTCATAGGCTCCAGCTCATGTCCTTTGGCCTAAATTCTATATTCTGTTCTCTATCAAAATCCGTTTGCCTGTTGACTAGATATTCTAACAGAGTTAACAGTTATTATTATTATTAGATATATTATTATTATTATTATTATTATTATTATTATTATTCGGAAGATGAAGAACCCTATTCATATGGAACAATCCCACCAAAGGGGCCACTGACTTGAAATTCTTGAAGCTTCCAAAGAATATGGTGCTCACTAGGAAGTTAGAGAAGGTGAGGTAATAGATTGAAGCTGCGGGAATACCCCCTCCCCCAACTTTATCGGAGGAAATAGGAGCCAATGTAAAGAAGGACCTTCTTGAGGAAGTAATGACGCCATTAAATTGGGTCCCTGGGTCTTAGCCTAAAGCCTGAAGCTGCCCGTAGAGACCTCTGACCGGGGTTCTGAGGAGATGGTCGGTACTTTCCTTTCCAGGTACTTCCAGGCCGATGACTGTGTTTGCTATGCTCTGTACTGACTCCATTTGCTTTTATGACCCTGGTTACTACTGCCAGGGTTGTGATGGGACCACAGAGAAGGTCTGGTGTCTCTCGACCTGTCCATTTTCCTTTTTATTATGTTTTGTCACTTTGTTTTGAAGTTTTCTTCGAGAAAGTTAAGGAGGTCATGAGATATAAATTCCGTTATGCGAGGCGTGTATTTGGAACTAGTGATTGGCACTGGTTTTAAATTGCTAGAGTTTGGATGGGTATATATACATTATATATATATATATATATATATATATATACATATATATATATATATATATATGTATATTTTTATGTATGTATGTGGTTGTGTTTGTGTGTCCTGGTATGCTTACGTCTCTATACATAATGCTCAACCTGTCTGTAATAAACTTGATGACAAAAAAATACATACAAATAAATCCACTGACTCAGAGACACGGAGCAAAAATCCTACAACTTCCTCACAGTAACCTTTTGCACTTGTCATCCGAGAAAGTAAAATAAAAGAGACAATTTCCCCCTGCAAGCGAGTGCCTTCATTTCAAGCACGCGAGTGCCCCTCCGTGGGATCCATTCACAGGATGTACCCTCATCCCAGCAGGGCTGACTCGCATCCAGAGACGGATGAGAGCGATTTTGTTAATGGATGCTAGAGACTGAAGACTTATGACCTCAGATTTTGCGCAGTGTACTGCGAGTGACCTCGTTTATTTGATGGTCATTTCAAATTGTGCTCCGCAAATTGCCTCCATCTTGAATTTATGATCTTCTTTTTGGTGATGAATATTTTCTTCTCTGAATGTAATACAACCCCTTTCGTTTATTTTACTGTACCTCCTTCCATATTCTCTTTCTTCCATCTTTCCTCCACCGTCTCCTAACAATTGATTCATGGTGCAACCGCGAGGTTTTACTCCTGTTACGCCTTTCAAACCTTTTACTGTCAATTTCCGTTTCAGCACAGAATGACCTCATAGGTCCCAGTGCTTGGCTCTGTCCTAAATTCTATATTCAATTCAGTTATTCTTTTCTTTCATCATGAAAGGGATGCAGCTGCTATTTGACCCCTGAATCAAATGTTTGACACAGAGAAAATGGTTTTGCATAGATAGAATTCGATATATACAACAATAGAATATTTTATGTGATAAAATGGAGGATAGCAAATGATTGTTGAACAATACGGAGTTTGTTCAAATAACTCAAGTCGAAAAGTAATTGAGTAAATTTATACATTACAAGTGACAGATGTCGTTACTTAAGGTTGTTTGCGGCGTCCCTCCGGCCCCTAGCTGCGACCCCTGTCATTCCTTTTACAGCACCTCCGTTCATATTCTGTTTCTTCCATCTTACTCTCTACCTTCTCCTAACAGTTGACTCATAGTGCAACTGCGAGGTTGTCACCCTGTTACACCTTTCAAACCTTTTTGCTCTCAATTTCCCTTTCAGCACAGAATGACCTCATATGTCCCAGCGCTTGGCCTTTGGTCTAAATTCTTTATTCCATTACATTCCATATCTTCTTTGACTGAGCTGGAAGCTCGTGGGTGCTTTCCTTCTACCAGCAATGGCGACTGTTCCTTAGACCGTCACTGGAAAATGTCCATCTCGACCAGAGGACTTTTACAAATAAGTACCTGTACAGCGAGAATGTCAAGAACGTTTGTGCGTGCTAGTCGCTTTGCAGAGCGCCGTGTTCCATTTTCCTCTGACATATGCCCTCGCCACACTGCCGCGCCAGGAGATAATCCCCGGTGACAGGGAATCCGGGAATCCGGGAATTCGGAATGATATACAGCGGACAAGGTCGGTGGAACCAACAGGGAGGAAGAGTAAGCAAGAGGGAAGGGAAGAGTCTTCATATAACTCTTAATTTTTTTTTATATATATATTTTTGTGCCCATACATAACTGTGGATTTATTTCTCCACTTTATGACATTAATAATGCTCTTTGTAGCGTCCCTTCCTTAAACCACCTAGCTGCTGCAACCCCTTTCATTCCTTTTAACTGTACCTCCATTCATATTCTCTTTCTTCCATCTTACTTTCCTCAACCCTCTCTTAACAATTGTTTCTTGAGTGCAACTGCGAGGTTTTCCTCCTGTTACACCTTGCAGACCTTTTTATTCTCAAAATTTCCCTTTCAATGCTGAATGGCGCCATAGGCCCCAGCGCTTGGTCTTTGGCCAAGATTTTATATTCCATGTGTAGGTAGTCGAAGTTCTCTTTAACAGAGTCTGTACAGCGTATAATGCTGTTTGAAACTCTCAGCCGCGGCCCATGAAACTTACAGCGACGGCCTGGCGGTGGCCTCCAGTGAAGAGAGATGGACTTCAGAAGGGGGTGGTAGGGGGCTGGGGTTACGGAGCAGCAGTTAAATCTGGAACGCGTACTGGGCAAAACCATCTAGAGACCTGGAGAGCCTCGCCTGAATAAACCACAGTAGAAGACACGTCCAACTCTTGTCAGAAACGAAACTTTCTCAGACCTCCATGAGATGCCAGACATTTCATTTTGATAGATTCTGAAGACAGTTCTCCATCGTGGATTTTACATCTTGGCCAAATGGCAGTGAAATAACAATAAAAACTGTTAAAACTCTTTATCAGGACTCATGAAACGAATCTATAAAATGGATAAATGCACTTAGAACTACAGTGAAGAGGACCCGAGGCATCTTTGATTTCTTTTTGTTTTTAAGAAAAAATTGCTGTGGCAAGTTTTCATGAAATCTGAAGAGAGAAAAATTTTACGGTCAAATTATCATTGTTTGTAAGAGAGAGAGAGAGAGAGAGTCTTTCCTTGAGAGATAGATATACAATGAGAAAAGGTTAAGAGAGATATTAATCGCATAATTTTGTAAAAGACAGGTTTAGAGAGTGAGAAACCACCATATAGAAACACCATCTTTCCTCACCTCCCCAACAACAAGAGACTCGAAAGGCACCCAGGAATCTCCAGTGAAGGGCGTAGGAGGGGCAGGAGGAGGAGCAGGAGCAGGAGGAGGAGACGTCACTCCAAAAAAAATCCTGGACAGGAGGAATGCCGATTGCAGTCGCCCTTTGGAGAGCCCTCCTAGACCTCTCCAGCCCTCGGTATTGAGTGACCAAGATCTTATTTCTTTGCTGAGAAAATATCTCTCTCTCTCTCTCTCTCTCTCTCTCTTTGCAGTGTCCTGATTGTGTCATTCTTTGGCGTTTCTGATCGAGGCGATACGTACTCTCTCTCTCTCTCTCTCTCTCTCTCTCTCTCTCTCTCTCTCTCTCTCTCTCTCTCTCTCTCTCAGCAAAATAGAGTAGGTGCATTTTCATCTATATTAATTTAATTGATTTTTTTCTTTTTTAATAAGTGAGATCTTTCTGTATTTCCCATTACCTCCCCTTACTCTTTCGAATGAACACCTTAATATTCTTTGGAAGCTTGAATTTCAAGTTATTGGCCCCTGTGGTGGGCTTGTTCCATATGAATAGGGTTCATCTTCTGAATAATAATATAATAATAATAATAATAGGTATCACTCCATTATGCTTTCAAGCATTCTTTTCACACAAGCGTAGAGCAAATTAGATAGAACAGCAGTACAGATTTGAACAGATCAACAATCAGGTCTTTGAGTAGGCTTTCAGATAACACGAACTCTTCTGATATCATGTTTCCTTCTGAAAACGTCATTTTTTTTTTTTTATCTCCAACTAGGAATGACGTTGTACACTGGTCATTTCGAATACCATTTTCATGTATTTGTGCTTCGTAATTTCACTTCCTACACTTAAAGGTTTTCTTTATTCTGTCAGAATAATGGGCGAATTTAGAGGCATTTGTTTCTTCATAGACACAAAGCACGAATGGCTGCCGTACTGCTTGTATTATTCCATTGTCTGCTTTCATGCTTGTTTTTGATAAACAGATCATCCACTAGTACTGTAGGCATTATTTTAAGGTTCTTTGCGGCGTCCCTTCGGCCCTTAGCTGCGACCCCTTTCATTCCTTTTTACTGTACCTCCGTTCAGGTTCTTTTCCTTTCATCTTACCTTCCACCCTCTCCTAATAATTGATTCAACGTTATATTCAGCTTTGAATGGCCCCATAGACCCCAGCGCTTGGCCTTTGACCTAAATATTATGTTCCAGTTCCCCAGCACTCATGCTTCTTCATGTTGCAGTTTACTCAGAACAGACGGAACTTTCCCACTGATGCTTCTTGGAGATTGTGAGTTTGAGAGTACATCATGGAGAGTCCCTTTACCATACCAGGCTTAGTAAATTGTCAACCTCTTCTTTGCATCTTTCCTACTTCATTTTTATCAGTTTTCTCGAAATTTTTGCTTAGAAAATATCGTAAAAATATTTTGGCGCATCGTTCAGATTGATCAAAAGTTTCCTTTATCTAAAAATATCTATTTATTTATTTACTACTTTTTGACTATAAGTTCAGCGATCACTTGTGGGGTTATTGTTTTATATTTTTACCAAATAGCAATTAACCAAAGATTTTTTTTAAATCTGTCAGTAGCGTTATATTTATTTAAAATTCTAGGAACTATGAACATGATTCCATCCTAGCTAATAATGAATCTTAATCTTGAATCTGTTCTCAACCGTTCCTCTTCACCTTTTCCAATTAGGAAAAGACATCGATACGAGGCAATTAACATCGAAAAAAGCTCGGTCCTTTGACTTCAAGACGAATAAAAAAAAATAAAAACTTTTTACAGCAGGGGAAAAGGAACAAGGAATCACATTACTTTGTTCATCAAGGTTATTGACTTGAAAGAAGAGACGAAGTTAATTTTTATTTTCAATTTCTGTGAATTTTTGTCACAGGAAATTGAGTTAGTTATTTTTGGAGATCACACTTTTCCTTCGGAAAGGTCTTTTGGTATTATTTAACGAAAGTGGATTCAGTTACTTAGGAGGAAGAAGTTGGTTTGTTCCTGAATCTATTTATACAAATTTTGGAAAGAACAGCCCTCGTATTACCTCATATTTAGGAAAGAATTTTTTTTAATCTGTTTTAGTTTTCTGTAAAGGAAAGCTGTTGTGCCGGCTTTGTCTTTCCGTCCGCACTTTTTCTGTCCGCCCGCCCTCAGATCTTAAAAAACTACTGAGGCTAGAGGGCTGCAAATTGGTATGTTGATCATCCACCCTCCAATCATCAAACATACCAAATTCCAACCCTCTAGCCTCACTAGTTTTTATTTGATTCAAGGTTAAATTTAGCCATAATCATGCGTCCGGCAGCGATATAGGAGAGGCCACCACCGGGCTATGGTTAAAGTTTCATGGGCCGCGGCTCATGCAGCATGATACCGACACCACCGAAAGATAGACATATTTTCGGTGGCCTTGATTATACGCTGCAGCGGCTGTACAGAAAGCTCGATTGCGCCGAAGATTATTTTTCGTTGAGCTGGCTCTGACAAAACGTCCCACCATACATCTCTTTGAGTTAGATAAAGAGAATATTAATAATTTCGTTTTTGAATATTTTCTCCCTTTTAAGGGCAGAGAACGGAACGCTGATGTGTATTGAACAGGAAGAATGAAAAATAGCGCAGCCTTCATTTCTTTTCTTAGAAATGACCATTTTATTTCCGTGGGAAAATGATTAACGTTTACAAATAAAGTATAATAAATTAATAATAATAATAGTAATAATAATAATAATAATAATAATAATAATAATAATAATAATAATAATAATAATTTCTTTCTATAACAATAACTTATTTTCTCATTTTTTTATTCACCCTCGATTTAATTTGACTTGTAGTAAAAGGTTTATCATCTTCTATTCCATGTTTTTATTTTTGAGCGATTCAGCTTTTCAAAAACATAATTAACTGTATAACATAAAGGAATTATCCTCCTATCCTTTTTGTATATAATTTATCGATTATTCTCTTTTCATTCGCGAGTATTGTTCCTCCTTCCGATCTCTTGAACTCTGACCTTTTCATAGGTCGCCTGTCCACGGTTACACACCTGTTTCCGCTCACCTGGATGAGTGTTCTCGGCTGAGGGTGATGAATTTTCGAAATGGTCTCTCTCTCTCTCTCTCTCTTCTCTCTCTCTCTCTCTCTCTAATAATTCATTTAATGTTGGGTTATCTCCCAGTTTCTCTCTCTCTCTCTCTCTCTCTCTCTCTAATAATCCATTTAATGTTGGGTTATCTACCCAGTTTCTCTCTCTGTCTCTGTCTGTCTCTCTCTCTCTCTCTCTGTGTGGTAATCCGTATCTGTTGGGAAGGACCACCCAGCTCTCTCTCTCTCTCTCTCTCTCTCTCTCTCTCTCTCTCTCTCTCTCATCGTTTGAGTTATCCAATTTCACAATTTATTTCTCATCTGCATAGAGAGAGAGAGAGAGAGAGAGAGAGAGAGAGAGAGACCAAGACTGTATAAGATACTTGGATGAAGAGAGAGAGAGAGAGTGTGTGTGAGATAGAGACCCTATATCGGTATTGGAGATATCCTAATTTGAAACCCTTGGCATCACTGCCCTCACCCCCTCAAAAAAAAAAAAAACTATTCAGCAAACAGAGTAATTGTCCCGGAGTAAACAAAAAAAAAAAAAAAAAGTTCTTCTTATCAAACACGATCGATCCGACGGGCGTGTCAGAGTGCTCTTAATGGGTTGTGAGGCTATTCAGATAAAAGGCGGCCCCTCTGATCTTGGCACTACAGGGCCTATATCGTGTCACTCTCTCTCTCTCTCTCTCTCTCTCTCTCTCTCTCTCTCTCTCTCTCTCTCTCTCTCTCTCTCTCTCTCGCCGAGGCGCCTTCGGGAAATCCTTTTGGAACTGATAAGGGGGGGGGGATTCGGGAGGAAGAAAGAGAGAGAAGGAATAAAAGAAGATGGAGGAAGAAAGAGAGAAGGAATAAAGGAAGAAGGAGAGAGAGAGAGAGGAAGAAGGGAAGGAAGGAAATTAGGAAGACGTTCACTGCGGTTGATGGAATGGGAAACGCGCATCTGAGATAATGATGATAACTGTCAATGCAAAAATAAATACACACACACATTGTGTGTATATATATATATATATATATATATATATATATATATATATATATATATATATATATGTATATATTTACAACTTCACTTATACATAAGCTCGCCTGCCCGATCACAGAAATTAAAGTGAAAACGTTCAATGTACGTACATGTACTAACACGTACACAGGATCACATATTTCGCACATAAACACACACACGCGCATGCGCACTCGAACACGTACTATTTCTGAGAGGTTTCAGTCAGAATATGGAAGATTTTTCCCCTCAGATACTATTAAAAAAAATTATGCATTACTAGAACTTCAAACATCAGCTGAGTTTGACAACATTCATTTGCTCATTTTTAAAAATTTATTTGTTAATTTTTTTTTTCATTCAAGTTGAAAAATAAAAGTGTTGCTTAATGGAGGAGAATGCGAGCTCAAGAACTGCAATAAAAGTAGACAAATGAAGTAATAATAATAAATAATAAATAATAATAATAATAATATAATAATAATAATAATAATAATAATAATAATAATAATAATAATAATAATAATGTTTTTCTACACGAGAGCCAGATGAGAATCTGATAACGAAGGAAAAGTGCAATATGCAAATTGGAATAGACGGAATACAAAGTAACAACAGGAACAAGTTGAAGCCCAACTGCTTTTGGACACACCAAGGAAAGTAGAAAGTTCCGTATACCAGAAAATGAATGCCTCTAAATCTTACAATTTTCCATCAGTGATAAAGATTAATAAGTGAATTTAAAATTTTTATTCCTCAGTTTTCCACTGAGGAAGGAGGAAGAGGTCTCGTGGACTCTGGAATGGGATTGTTCCACCTGGAATCTGGAATTGGAATGCCCCACCTGGAATCTGGAATGGGAATATCCCACCTGGAATCTGGAATGGGAATATCCCACCTGGAATCTGGAATGGGAATGCCCCACCTGGAATCTGGAATGGGAATATCCCACCTGGAATCTGGAATGGGAATATCCCACCTGGAATCTGGAATGGGAATGTTCCACCTGGAATCTGGAATGGGAATGTCCCCTTTACATCTCGCCTTTCCCTCCCCATTCATAAATTGTAAGCAATCTGACTGTGTCAATAGGGACATGCGGTGCATTGTGTTGTTTCAAAAGGTCATTTTTTGTTAGTTGTGTTGTTTCTTCAAACGTCGTTAAGAGAACGTTTTATTTTGGCGTCTCATGTTGCTTTTTTCGGCCTGTTAGTTCCAGAAGAATGTATTATTATTATTATTATTATTATTATTATTATTATTATTATTATTATTATTATTATTATTATTATTATTATTATTCAGAAGATGAAGAACCCTATTCATATGGAACAAGCCCACCACAGGGGCCACTGACTTGAAATTCAAGAAGCTTCCAATTGAAATCATTTGTCAGCTGATTTTCTCATTCCTCTGAATTATCATATTCTTCATTGTCATTTCCTTTCACATTCAAAATTCACCCAGTCATTCACGTATTTACCCATTTGCTTCTCTGCCTTTATTTTTTTTTTCTTTTTTGCTTGTAACATAATTGTTATTTACCCATTTACTTCTGTATAGTATTCTATACCTTTATTTTTTGCCTGTAACAGAAATATTATTTACCCATTTACTTCTGTATAGTATTCTGTGCCATTATTTTTTGCCTGCCACAGAAATTATGTTAAGTAGACGAGGCGTAACTGAATTAAATTACCATTATCTGCGGCTGGATAAACGGGCGTCGTTCGGGATGAAATACTGGAGTTGGGATTTGGGATTGAGGCCGGATTATAAGTCTTCCTTTTTTTATAAGCTCGAAATATTAGGCTCACGCTGCGATGCCATTATGAACCTACTTTATGATGAACTTCATTTTTTTTATATACGTTTGTTTTCGATGCGTTTTTAGTGAGGAAGCTTGAAGTTGAGAGAAATGCAGAGAGAGAGAGAGAGAGAGAGAGAGAGAGAGAGAGAGAGAGAGAGAGAGAGAGACAATGATATAAAAAAAGAGTAGTAAGTAGGAAGAATGATAAGTATTTTTAGTTGGCAAACGCTAAGTTAAATGTGTGAGAGAGAGAGAGAGAGAGAGAGAGAGATACGAAGAATAGGAAAGAAAATAGTAAACAGAAAGAATGAGAGAGAAAGTATGGGTGATGAGTAGGGGCAAGGCAAACGGTAAGCAGAGAGACACAAAGACAGACTGATAAAAGTGAGAAAGAAAGAGAGATGAGGATAGTTAGAGTGAGAAATACAACTTGTAACTGAGAGAGAGAGAGAGAGAGAGAGAGAGAGAGAGAGAGAGAGAGAGAGAGAGAGAGAGAGAGAGAGAGAGTGGATATATGCTAAACTTAATGCGAAAATATTTTAAACAGTCCTCAATTCATCAACACAAATTTGAAAAGTAAAATCACTCCTATCTTAGTTTCCTTGCCACACACACACACACACACACACACACACAAAAGAATATGTAATAAAAACATCTTGAAAATGGAAAAATACTTCTTATTTTTTTCAAAACAAAACCATATAAAAACTATTTACATAGAACCATTCTCTCAAAACCATATCAGAATTGTATATATATATATATGTATATGTATATATATATATATATATATATATATATATATATATATATATATATATATATATATATATATATATATATATATATAGATTCATGACTCAACAGCTTTTGCCTGCTAAGTTCCTCCCCAAAAAAATCCTATAATAAGGAATTAAAGAAGGCTTGAAACGGACAGTAATTCAGCAAAGTTGCATGAAATGAAAACATCCTAAAAGATCTATGCACAAAGGACTTTGGAAACATGTTCATTGCGTTTCAAGTTTTACTCGGTACACGGAGCAGAACTGCAGATGAGTAAATATCTGATGGCTTGCTTGTTCAAAGATGCTTCCGATATGACACGGCCCAGATCTCTCGTGGCAAGCAATGTCTGCAGCTACTTTCTAATAATTCTCTCTCTCTCTCTCTCTCTCTCTCTCTCTCTCTCTCTCTCTCTCTCTCTCTCTCTCTCATGTGTGAGAGGAAATAAAAGACTGCTTCATTTTTCTCTGTTGCTCACTTGTTTTTAACTTCAGGTTGATGTTCGATGTTTTAAGTATCGTCTCATTTGATTTTCATTTTCTTTATTTTCTCACGAATTTTTCAAGACAAAATTACGGATGTCTGATGTACAAGTGTTTATGAAGTGTTTATGTATTTGAACGTTTTTAACAGCTATTTTAATTTCTAGTTTTCTGCGAACGAAAACTATTATAGAGATGGCTATTTGTCTGTCCGTCCGCACTTTTTTCTGTCCGCCGTCAGATCTTAAAAACTACTGAGGCTAGAGGGCTGCAAATTGGTATGTTGATCATCCACCCTCCAATCATCAAACATATCAAATTGCAGCCCTCTAGCCCCAGTGGTTTTGATTTTATTTAAGGTTAAACTTAGCCATAATCGTGCTTCTGGCAACGCTTTAGGACAGGCCACCACCGGGCTGTGGCTGAAAGTTTCATGGACCGCGATTGAGTTTCATGGGTCGTGGCTGAGAGTTTCATACAGCATCACACGCTGTACAGAAAACTCGATTACGCCGAAGAAACCTCGGCGCATTTATTACTTGTTTATTGAAATAAAAAATAATTTAATAAGTATCTGTGGTCTCGATTATCAGAATTTTGCGCGCACACACCACCCTTCATTCATTTACTCTTCAAAAAATGATTCTTTCCCGTTAAGAATATGATATCTACAATCATCTGTCAGCAAATCCAACTACTTTTTCTTTATTGAATAAGAACAACGCCTTTTGAGTCTGCCCTATGAGAGGTAGGAGGCTTCACTCGAAGCTGGGGAAACTATCTATTTTAACAACTAATTATCTACCTATGATGAGGCCACAGTGACAAAGATTATTATAATTTCAGAGAGATTTTAACCTTGTGAAATTATTGCTTGTCTTCCCATACTAGTGGGGAGAAAGATAATTGAATGATGATTATTTTAAAAAGGGAAAAAGGAGCGATAGTCAGATAAATACTATCAATGATTATTATGTGTAAGAATATAATTGTGGGTATTTATTACCCAGATTGTTCTTCACGAGATTGTGAATTTCTTAGCAATGATGATTATCATAAATAGCTAAAATAAATGGCCAAGAAAGAGTAGGAAAATGTGAATTTTATCAAATGAATGTCCCCTCATCAGAGGGGACTGTGTCCGCTACGTTCAATTTGTACCAACCACAGATAATACATAAATTATATATATATATATATATATATATATATATATATATATATATATATATATATATATATATATATATATATTATATGATCTTAAATGAATGAAGTCTAAAAGGCAAATCAATCTTCTACTGGAAGGAGAAACCATCAGTGGAAATAGAGATGAATTGGGAAGACTCGAAAACGGAACACCAACAAGAAAGATCATTTTTATTCTTGCCATCTATTTGCTCCTTCTTACATTAGCTGCCTTTTGAGAGAAAAGAGAGAGAGAGAGAGAGAGAGAGAGAGAGAGAGAGAGAGAGAGAGAGAGAGAGAGCTGGGTGGTCCTTCCTAAGCTATTGACGTGGAAATCCGGAAGTGGGAAAAATACGCAGCCTCTTCTGTAGTTCCTGTTTTGTTTTTTTTTTTTTTTCTGGTCCTCGTTTTCTTCCACAAATGCCATTTGTGTGATGGGTTTTCCAGTCGTAACTCATTTATCACTGTTATGTTTTTCTTCCTGGTTAGTGGAAAAAAGAGAGAGAGAGAGAGAGAGAGAGAGAGAGAGAGAGAGAGAGAGAGAGACGAAGTACCACCAGCTGAGTTATGCCATTATAGAATGGGTACTGCGCTCGGAACCTTTCTTACCACTGAATCTAAATTATAAGTTACAATACCAGTAAAAACTCAATAAAATAATAAAACTCTCATATTGTAAAAATAGTTCGGGAAGGTGGAATCTGAACGGACTTCCAAATGTCTGACTTGAAAGAGTCTCTCTCTCTCTCTCTCTCTCTCTCTCTCTCTCTCTCTCTCTCTCTCTCTCTCTCTCTCTCTCTCTCTCTTTGAAATTACTTTCTAAAATGAACATTGAATGTTACGCCGAATAAGGTTGACAGTCGCAACAGAATTTCCCATCTAGAATATTGTGTACTTTCTAATTTGAATTTTTAAGACTTGGAGAATACAACCCATGCATATGTAATGGATCCAACGCGCTGGATGTGACGTTATGAAACCAAATTCTAATCAGAATAATGTCAATTGTTGTTTTTATGTTTTTATGTGCTCTGAGTCATAGTTTTGTATATTACTTTTTTCCAGAGGGGCATATCTAATAGCCCTTGTAGAAACCTGGTTTAATAAACCAGTTTTAAACTGCAGAATCGCTTTTGTATGAGAATGTGTCAGATTATTATTATTATTATTATTATTATTATTATTATTATTATTAAATACTCATTGTAGCTTGAGTCTTGAAATGTAAGAACAAACCCACTGTTATGTAGGGGTGCATATATTAAAAATAAATCTCTACAGAGCGCTTTCGGGAATCTATTCGATTCCCCTTTTTAATCCTTTGAAAATGGGAATCGAACAGATTCCCGAAAGCTCTCTGTAGAAATTTATTTTTCAATATATGTACCCATACATAACTGTGATTTTGTTTCTCCATTATTATTATTATTATTATTATTATTATTATTATTATTATTATTATTATTATTATTATTATTATTATTATTGTGAAGGTCATTGACACTAACTATTTGTTTTGAATTCGGACCTTTGCATTGCAAGTGCAGAGTTTAGTTCCACTTTTCCTCTACTGTTTCTTGTTGTTGTGAAGCTTTTTATAGTAATAATCATTATTAAAAGTAGTAATAGTAATCTAAAGGAACACACATTCCTTTTACTGTACCTCCGTTCATATTCTCTTTCTTCCACCTTACTTTCCTCAACCCTCTCCTAACGATTGAGTCAGTGCAACTGCGAGGTTTTCCTCCTGTTACACCGTTCAAGCCTTTTCAATGTCAATTTCCCTTTGTGCGCTGAATGACCTCATAGGTCCCAGCGCTTGGCCTTTGGTCTAAACTCTGTATTCTGTTATATTAAAATGCCAAGTTTCCTTCAAGAGATGGATAAGGTGGAACCTCTTCTCCCAGACGCTCGATAGGAGGTTTCGGGTGAGGGCCTCGAACTCATGGCTGTAGTTAAAACCTGCAAGACAGGGTGCTCGTAATGCCTCTTAATCCTTTTATATTTCCCTCAGATTGCACGGGAGACACATTTCCCTGCATTTCTCTATTTAAAGCGGCTTCCTGCGTTTCGTGCCTGCAGCCTCATCGCCAAGAATTCTACCCTGAGGAAACTCACTGCCTTTACACCTTCTGTAGCATTTTCCAGTGACCTTCCTGAGGTCATTTGTTTTGTTCTGCCGTGGAATTGCAGGGCAGTGAGGTTTCCCTTTAGTTCTTTAGGCGTTGCTATAGTACCCTGGGTACTTTTCAAGGCTGCTTCAGTAAATAAACAAGTAAAAAATGCGCCGAAGTTTGTTTCGCGCAATCGAGTTTTCTGTACAGCCGCTACGGCGTATAATCAAGGCCACCGAAGATAGATCTATCTTTCGGTGGTCTCGGTAGAATGTCGTATGAGCCGCGACCCATGAAACTTTAACAAGGCCCGGTGGTGGCCTGTCCTATATCGTTGCTAGAAGCACGACTGTGGTTAACTTTAACCTTAAATAAAATAAAAACTACTGAGGCTAGAGGGCTGCAATTTTGTATACTTGATGATTGGGGGGTGGATGATCAACATACCAATTTGCAGCCCTCCAGCCTCAGTAGTTTTAAAGATCTGAGGGCGGACAGAAAAAAGTGCGGACGGACAGACAAAGCAGGCACAATAGGTTTTTTTTTTTTCAGAAAACTAAAAATGGGGTAAAGGTAAGTAACTGGGAATGGGATAAAAAAAAATAAAAGGTGTTTTATTTCACAGATCTGAATAAGAGGAAAAATTAGGAAGAATAATAAAATTGGAAAAGAGACACATTTATTTTCTAGAGGCAATTCATCTGCGGTTAGAAAAATCAACGCTTTGAAATTCCTTGATAATTATGAGCCTCAGGGACTGACGAGACTCGTAACTGTTTTAAAATTAGGGGTTTTGCGATTAAGAGAAAAACTGTATTGGACAGAAAAACTCTTCCAATTCGATATGAGGCATTCTTTCGACATATACTTATTCGGCGAGACACAAAAAGGAACAGAACTGTTTTATTTTTGCAGTTGGGAAACTAAAAGGATTAAGAACTTTTATAAAATTCGTAAGCAAAACTCCTTTTCAAATGAGTAGCCGGCGAGATTGCGATCTTTTCATGATATAGTGAAACATTTTTCAACATATTCATAGTAGTGAGACTCTAAGTGAATGGAAATTTTTATTGGAACTCTTTACGAAGTGTGCAAATTTTGAAAAAAAAAAACTAGTTCACGCTTTTATGGAATGCAAAAGGGAGTGGCATTTTTCTACCAAGGCGCTTGTTAATGAAAGTGCAGATAAAATGAAGGCAGTGATTCATATAGTTCCCATAATTTCTAGCAGGGGATTAGTATTTTGGTTGATCGATTAATCAACTGACCAGTGATCGCAAAAGCTCTGATAGCTTCTGAAGGATTCGTGTTGACGTAATAATTGATATATATGAAAAGTTCAAAAGTCTTAGTAAATATTGAAACTAATTAACGCTTGTTCATCATCATCATCATCGGTTCTTAGGAGATTTTTTGAAGTATGGTTCTTTCGTGGAAGAAGGGCCTCAATTCTCTCTCTCTCTCTCTCTCTCTCTCTCTCTCTCTCTCTCATAAAACGATGTCTGAGTGTGAATCTTTGCACTCTCTCTCTCTCATAGAACAACTTTTGAGTGTGAATCTTCTCTCTCTCTCTCTCTCTCTCTCTCTCTCTCTCTCTCTCTCTCTCTCTCTCTCTCTCTCTCTCTCTCTCATAGAACGATGTCTGAGTGTGAATATCTCTCTCTCTCTCTCTCTCTCTCTCTCTCTCTCTCTCTCTCTCTCTCTCTCTCTCATAGAACGATGTCTGAGTGTGAATATCTCTCTCTCTCTCTCTCTCTCTCTCTCTCTCTCTCTCTCTCTCTCTCTCTCTCAGAACGATGTCTGAGTGTGAATCTTCTCTCTCTCTCTCTCTCTCTCTCTCTCTCTCTCTCTCTCTCTCTCTCTCTCTCTCTCTCTCTCTCTCTCTCTCTCTCTCTCTCTCCATACACTATACAACCAAACAATCCTCATCCACTAATTAGTTGGTGATTTATGTTTGCCAAGTTTATTGCACTGCCCCAGTGTTGTTTTGGCGTTGTTGCTGTGTCCTGCTGCAGTCATCAGTGACAAATTACTGTTTGTTTTTAGCTCTCGGCATCATTTGGTAATTATTTTTCATCAAGTGTTCGTCAGTCTGATGGCCTGAAAATGGCCTTCAGTGACCTGCTAAAGAAGAATATACTCAACGGAAAATCAGAATGACCGGATGTGTTGCAGGAATGAAAAATTGAACATATAATTTCATACACAAAGCAAAAATGATTTCGTACTAAAACTAAACAATTGCATACTAAAACTAAACAGTATCATACGAAAAGTAAACAGTATCATACGAAAAGTAAACAGTATCACTCACGAACTAAACAGTTTCATACTAAAACTAACAATTTCATACAAAAACTAAACAAAATCACACCAAAATTAAAGTTTCTTAAAACTATAAACAATTTCATACGAAAACGAAACAATATCATACGAAAAGTATACAGTTTCATGCAAAAACTAAACAGTTTCATAAAAAACTAAACAATTTCAAACGAAAACTAAACAATTTCATAAGAAAACTAAACAAATTCATACCGAAACTAAACAATTTCATACAAAAACTAAACAGTTTCATACCAAAAAGTAAACAATTTCATAAGAACCTAAATTTCATACAAAAATAAATAATTTCATTCACAAACTAAACAATTTCATACAAAAACTAAACAGTTTTATACGAGAACTAAACAGTTTCATAGGAAAACTAAACAGTTTCAGATAAAAACTAAATTTCATTTCGTAAACAATTTCTTACAAAAACTAAACAATTTCATACGAAAACTAAACTGTTTCATATGAAAACTAAACAATGTCATAACAGAATTAACAATTTCATACTAAAACTAAACTGTTTCATATAAAAACTAAACAATGTCATACGCAAAACTAAACAATTTCATACGAAAACTAAACAATTTCATACGAAAACTAAACAATTCCAAAGAACAACTGAACAATTTCACACCAAAACAGCAGACTGCAAAACTGATCTGAATATTTCATCTCCTGTCAGTCTGCGTCTCTGTCTGTCTGTCAGTCTCATTATTCTCGTTTCCTCCCTCATGAAAATCAAAATGGCGTTCTTGGGTGGAAGGGGGCGGTGGGGGGCTTCAGCCACTTAGCCCACAGAAGAATTACCTTTGAAGATCATGGTATTTAGGTATCCAATCACTTTATAATTTAACATTTTTTCAGAATTCTATTTTTTTATACACATCAATTTCCTGTTGTTAAGGAAGTGTGCATTGCTACCCTAATACTCTTCTCCTTGCATTTTTAGTACATTTTCTCTATTTATTGATTTGTTAATTTATTTTTTCTTCTTTAATAAGTGAGATCTCTTCTTTCTGTATTTCCCTTTACCTCCTCTTACTTCTTCCTAATGAGCACCTTAATATTCTTCGGAAGCTTCAATTTCAAGTCAGTGGTCCCTAAGGGCTTGTTCCATATGAAGAGGGTTCATCTTCTGAATAATAATAATAATAATAATAATAATAATAATAATAATAATAATAATAATAATAATAATTTTAATAGTGTAATTTTATATATATATATATATATATATATATATATATATATATATATATATATATATATATATATATATATATTTTTTTTTTTTTTTTTTTTTTTTTTAACAAATGCGGAGTAAGGGACCAGGCCTACTACAGACCTCATTTCTGTAGTAGGCCTTTGAAAGGGACTATGACCTGACAAGACTTACCTTTACCTAACCTCGGACGCCGTGTCCTAACCTGGCTAGGGGGCATTCGACCCCTCTGCCCCCGCCCCGCCCGGGACCCCTTACTCTACATTCTACTTTTTTTTTGTATGATTTACGGAATGAACAATCTGATATGGTTTTCCTTCAACATTTTCATCATATTTGTTATTCCTGTTATTTTTATTCACTAGGGTTTCCCCTCATTTCAGTTCTCTGTAAAAGAAAACGATTGTGCCGGCTTTGTCTGTATCAGATCTTAAAACCCACGGAATGAACAATTGGATGTTGATCATTCCAATCATCAAACATACCAAATTGCAGCCCCTAGCCTCAGTAATTTTTATTTTATTTAAGGTTAAAGTTAGCCATAATCGTACTTCTGGCAACGATACAGGACAGACCACTATGGGCCGTGGTTAAAGTTTCGTGGGCCGCGGCTCACACAGCATTATACCGAGACCACTGAAAGATAGGTCTGTTTTCGGTGGCCTTGATTATACGCTGTAGCGGGTATACAGAAAACTCGATTGCGCCGAAGAAATTTCGCCGCATTCATTACTTGTTTATTTTTTTAAAAATTTCCGAAAAATTCATTAATTCCTCATTTATCATTATTTTCCTCATGTTTTCCCCTCATCTCTTTCATTTTATTTCTGAACAATTTTTGCGTTCTTTCATTTTCCTTTCAAAATAATATTCTCCCAACATTTCACTCCGTTCATGTCCTTTGCATCACCAATAAGGATCATTTTCCTGTGATTATCGGTTCCTGATTGACCCTTCCATACCTCCCATTATTCACTCCCTTTCATTCTCCTCCTTACAAGATTCTCGTCTCCTCATTACTGATGAAAAAAAGGAGAAAAGTTTTTCGGAGGGCCAACAGAACGAAGCACAACTCCATTTTTCCAGAGGTAATTGAACCTTTTCTCTCTCTCTCTCTCTCTCTCTCTCTCTCTCTCTCTCTCTCTCTCTCTCTCTCTCTCTCTCTGTCACACACATTCTTGCCACAAAAACTTCTGATACCATGGGCCAATCTTCATAGAATATGATGTTACAAAATCTCTCTCTCTCTCTCTCTCTCTCTCTCTCTCTCTCTCTCTCTCTCTCTCTCTCTCTCTCTCTCTCTCTCACAGATTCCTGTAACAACAACTTTTGTTACCATAAGCCAATCTTCATACGAAAACAATGTAACAGTCTCTCTCTCTCTCTCTCTCTCTCTCTCTCTCTCTCTCTCTCTCTCTCTCTCTCTCTCTCTCTCTCATTCCTGTAAAAATGCTTGCCTGTTTGAGGAGAGTTCTTCATTAAGATCTTGGCTTTGGACGTTTTATTCTGTAAAAGCTTGCTGAGGAGGTCATAGACTTTATCATCATTATTATTCTCATCTCCCTCTTTTACACTCCGCCAAACTCCAGAAAATAAGTTTTATATCTATCCTAAAATGTATGAACAGAGGAAGAGCAACACTCGATTAAAGAGAAAAATAAATAGTAAATTATACAGGAACATCCAGAGAATGCGAGGACCCACGTTGGAACAACAGCGGAAACTCAAATTGAAAATGCTTGGAATGAAATGGCGCCGAGGCTCTTCTTGATGGAATTCCCCCCACCCCCACCCCCAGCGTTCTCACAGAAAACCTTCATGAGTCGTGCAAGTTCGAGTGTGTATTTTTGTGTCTGTGTGTGTTTTTGGGGAATTCATGTTGTATGTGAGTGTTTTTTTTTTTTTTGTCAGTGCATGACCCAAACACTCGCAGGCTCTAAATTTGAACTTGTATCAAATAATTTGTGAAGGTGTTTGCACATATGAGATAGCAAACGTGTTTGTATTTACGTATGAATATTAGGATGTGCGTGTGTGTGTGTCTGTGTGTATGATTATTCCTCTCGTAGAGGGGTAGTGCCGTCAGTGCACCTCATGCGGTGCACTGTAGGCATTACTTAAGCTTCTTTGCAGCGTCCCTTCGGCCCCTAGCAGCAACCTCTTTCATTCCTTTGACTGTACCTCCGTTCGTATTCTCTTTCTCCTGACAGTTTTTCCATAGTGCAACTGCGAGGTCTTCCTCCTGTTACACCTTTCAAACCTCCTTTCCTCTCAATTTCCTTTTCAGCGCTGAATGACCTCATAGACCCCAGCGCTTACTTGGCCTTGGGCCAAAATTCTGTATTCCAATTTCAATCCTGAGATAATCGCTTTACAAGTAATGGCACAGGCAATTAAGGGCTTCCACTGATAAAAAAGGGTCTTAATTAATATTGGATGGGGGAAAAATGATTAATATTCATGCGAGATGAATTTCAAATTCATAATCATATTTGTCACCTCTCAGCCAACTGATGTGTTTTTTGTGCCTTTCACATATATGAATTTAAGTTGGTCTTCTTCGTATGATGCTGTTCCTTCTGTCATTCCAAGGCTCTCTCTCTCTCTCTCTCTCTCTCTCTCTCTCTCTCTCTCTCTCTCTCTCTCTCTCTCCATCAGGTATAAGCTATAACACAGTAGAGACAGACTGACAGACAGAGAGATTTTGCTTATATATATATATATATATATATATATATATATATATATATATATATATATATAGAGAGAGAGAGAGAGAGAGAGAGAGAGAGAGAGAGAGAGAGAGAGAGAGAGAGAGAGAGAGAGAAGACGAAGAACAGCATAAAGTTACAAATGGAAATTCTTTGAAAATATTATGCGAGTACACAAAAAGATGTTTTACTTTACTATAAACATTATCAAATCATTCTGTGATTTATATTCAACTTGAATAGGTCCCCAAATATCTTTTATGAATACCACTGGCCACCAGGTAAAAAAAAAAAACTTTTGGGAAAATCAGAAAAATTTGCGAAATAAATTTTGGCCCAAAAACGTGACAGTAAATATAGGGATCAAATAAAACGTTTTTAGATCTCCAGCTGCAATGATTATGAAAGAAACGTTATGAAATGAATATATTTTGATAGAAAAATGTATTTCAAATCCAACTTGTTGAAAGAATTAAGGCCTGGTGGCTCGGAAATGGATATTAAAATGGCAACGATAAAAGCAAGTAAAAAATCCGCCGAAGTTTCTTCGGCGCAATCGAGTTTTCTGTACAGCGTGTAATGCTGTGTGAAACTCTCAGCCGCGGTCCATGAAACTTTCAGCCACGGCCCAGTGATGGCCTGTGTTGTTGGCACCTATAGGGGTGCCAGACGCGCGACCATGGCTAACTTTATAACATCAAATAAAATAAAAACTAGTGAGGCTAGGTGGCTGCAATTTCGTATGTTTGATGATTTGAGTGTGGATGATCAACATACCAATTTGCAGCCCTCTAGCCTAAGTAGTTTTTAAGATCTGAGGGCGGACAGAAAATCTGCGGACGGACAGGCAAGTAGCTATCTCTATAATAGTTTTCTTTCACAGAAAACTAAAATCTGGAAAAGGTTTCATAGAATATTGAACGGTCGATCAAATGTGACGATAATTCATTTTGCTAGAATATTTGCCCAGAAAGTCAGTTTGGGATTTAAAATAAAAAGTTGCGAATTAAAATATTTTTTAAGATAAATGTGTCGCGGACTGTAATAAAGGTATAAATAACAGTTGTGGATTATGAGAATTTGTGAGACTTTCGTATATAATAATAATAATAATAATAATAATAATAATAATAATAATAATAATAATAATAATAATAATAATAATAACAAATGTCCTTTTTCACATGTACCGTGTGAAAGTTATTATTATTATTATTATTATTATTATTATTATTATTATTATTATTATTATTATTATTATTATTATTATTATTCAGAAGACGAACCCTAATCATACATATGGAACAAGCCCACCACAGGGGCCATTAACCTGAAATTCTTTAAGCTTCCAAAGAATATTATTGTGTTCATTTGAGGATAAAAGGAATGGTCTAGATTATTATTATTATTATTATTATTATTATTATTATTATTATTATTAGAAGAAGAAGAAGAAGAAGAAGATAAATTCTATTCATATGGAACAATGCCCACCAAAGGGGCCACTAATTTGAAATTACTGAAGCTTCCAAACAATATTATGGTGTTCATTCGAAAGAAGTAACAGAATTTAATGGAAAATGCAGAAAGAGGAGATTATTTATTAGAAAAACAGATCAGTTTAGCAAATTAATAACTAAATAAATATAAACTTAAGTGTATTATCAAAATAAATTAGGATTGTATTAGATTAGTAATGCATTAGGGCTGTGTTTGCAAACAAGTCCGTATGCCAAATGTTCTTGAGATGGCAGAAGGAGTTTTGTTCCCGAAAAGAAAGAGAGAAAGCAAAGCAGGAGAAAAAGTTTGGGCGTTATCTTTCTCTCCTTAGTGTTCCTGCACATGTCTCGCAACAGTTTGTTTCCATCAAGCTTTCATGGAAAGCGTTTGGAGCCGAGTAAATAAGAAAGATGGTGCCCAGACTTTTGGTCATACTAAAGCGGTTTTCACTATCAGAAATTGTTTTCCATGAAACGGGTTCTCTGTCTCTCTCTCTCTCTCTCTCTCTCTCTCTCTCTCTCTCTCTCAGAGAGAACTATCATTCTTAGAATCAATCATCGTTAAAATAGCCCCGTCAGCTTCTATAACTCCAACCCTTGTATCTCCCTTTCTCTCTATCTATCAGTTTTTCCTCTCTACTCGTCTCAAACTCGACCTTTTAATTATTCTGTCAGCTTATCTGTCCATCTTTCTAGCTCGCATACAAGAGACACTTAAATAGTCAAAAAATGGGGAGGGGGTTAATATGCTATGTTAATGACCCCCGACGAGAGGCCTAGTCCATTTCCGAAACTAATTAGGTTTTGGGGGAAAGCCACCTCGTCCAAGTATGTTTGGTTCTTCAGAGTCTTGTGGTGCCACAAGAACCAAGCTATCACGTTTCAGTCTCCCAGTATTCTGTTCAAGTCCGACAATGCCAACCCACTTCAGACCTTAGGTCATTTTCTGGACCGCAAGAGAAAAGATGTGATTACATATTGGCACTTGAAAATAAAATCTCTGGTGTAATGGCAGGAGTAGAAAGGTTTGAAAGGTGTAACAGGAGGAGTGAAAAGATTTCAAGGTGTAATAGGAAGAATAAAAAGGTTGGAAGGTGTTGCAGGAGGATTAGAAAGGTTTGAAGGGTGTAACAGGAGAAAAATCTGAAAAGTGTAACTAGAAATAAAAATGTTTGACAGGTGTAACAGGAGGAATATAAAGGTTTGAAAGGTGTAACAGGAGGAATAAAATGGTTTTGAAAGGTTTAACAGGTGGAATAGAAAGGTTTGAAAGGTGTAACAGTAGGAATAAAAAGGTTTAAAAGGTTTAACAACAGGAATAAGGGGGTTTGGAAGGTGTAAGAGGAGGAATAAAAGTGTTTGAAAGGTGTAACAGGTGGAATAAAAGGAAAGGTGTAACAGGAGGAACAGAAAGGTTTGAAAGGTGCAATAGGAGGAACAGAAAAGGTTTGAAAGGTGTAACAGGAGGAACAGAAAAGGTTTGAAAAGTGCAACAGGAGGCACAGAACTGTTTGAAAGGCGTTACATGAATGAAAAGGTTTGAAAGGTGTAACAAGAGGAACAGAAAGGTTTGAAAGATACAACAGGAGGAATAAAAGAGTTTGAAAAATGTTGAAATTTATAACAGGAGGAATGAAAAGGTTTGAAAAATGTAACAAGAGGAATAGAAAGGCTCGAAAAGCTTGAAAGGTGTAACAGGAGGAACAGAAAAAGCCAAAAGTCATTTCCTTTTCAACGTCTCATGAAGTACCACGATACCACTCAACCCAACTCATTTACACGGTAAAAAAAAAAAAAAAAAAAATATTAATTTAAAATAAAAATATTTCTGGCGTCTAGCCCAGAGCATTTTCACTAATTGCTGTAAATGTTGCAAAGAAAGAGAGACACTCTCCTCAACTCTTTTCGTAAGAAGACGCGCTGCAATGCTCGCTAAAAACCTCGTTGCATTCTCGTGGTTTCTGCTCCCGGCACCTTTCCCCGTGCTTCAGAAAATGCATTTAATGTAAGATTTTCGTTACAACTGTAATGGAAACGTTCATTGCCAAAAAGAAGGGACTCGTGGCCATTACGGAATGCGATTCTACAATGAGGGGAAGAGCGAGAATATAATGAAACGGTGATTTCTCGGAAATGGAACGATGTCTGGAGTTACTTTTGCTTAGAGAAGCGTTCTCAAGGAAGGGATTTTCTTACCGTTATGATGTTATCGTTATTATAAGTGCGCTCTTACTGTCAAGAATAACGGTAATACGAGAGAGGATCGATGCTGCAAATCCCAGTCTAATATGGAGGAAAGTACGGAGGTCATTAGTGTTTTTAGGAAGTAGCTGGAAAGCTGAACGCTTAAACAGGAGGGACCCAACTGTTAGCCCTGGGGGAGCGTTTGTCTTTTGATAGATTCTGAGAAAAGTCTCTTTGATATAAAATCATTGTTTATTAGTGTTTGCTATAGATATAGAATATAGAAGATATAGATGTAGAATCAATATTATTAGTATTTATTATTGCCAAACCCAGTTTCAGCTACACCCTCCAGACCATTTTTGACCAGTTTGAAAAAGTACTTATATCTTCAAATATCTTCAAATGCTTGAATGAGAATATATAATTAGAAAGCGATAATCAATATTTTTAGTATTTATTATTGCCAACCCAGCTTGAATGATTTCCAGAATAAGATACAGATCTAGAATATAGAAGATATAGATATAGAATCCATATTATTATTATTTATTATTGTGAAACCCAGTTTTAACTATATTCTCGAGACCATTTTTTGACCAGTTTAAAAAATTACTTGTATCTTCAAATGCGAATATATAATTATACAATGATAACTGCGCTTGAATGATTTTCGAAGAGGCTTATTTAATTAAATTAAATATGTTGAAGATAAACTGTGATTTGATGAGGTATTCACTGAATGTGTCATGTAATATGTTAATGAAAGTTTATGCATTTGCGTTTAAAAACCTCAGAGATTAGATATGATTTCATTTGAAGTTCAATATATATGGGGATTTTATCTATCTATCTATCTATATATTATATAGTGAGAAATAGAAGTATATATTTTTCCTTTTATCAAACACATTTTTATTTTCGCTTCAGAAGTGGTGGGACAAGATGTCAGTATTCCTGTTTTCAGATGTTCAAAGTACTATAGAGTCTTCGTTATTTATCAGATCAAAAACCAAAAGCTATATATATATATATATATATATATATATATATATATATATATATATATATAATTAACCTGCCTAAAGTGTATATCATATATTATATTATTATTATTATTATTATTATTATTATTATTATTATTATTATTTCAGTAGATGAAACCTATTCACACGGAACAAGCACACTAATGGGGCCACTTACTTGAAATTCTTGAAGCTTCCAAAGAATGTGGTATTCAACCTCCCACCGCAGACCCCCAACCCTACCACCACACTGCAGCAGTATAATGTTTAGTACACAAACCAGTACCCCATAAAAAAATGGAAAAATAACAAAAACACGACAATATGACAAAAATAGGGAAGAGAAACCAGATACAAGGAACTAAGTCTGCTAACTATATTCCTGATGTGTCTGTTTGTGTGTGTGTGAGAGAGAGAGAGAGAGAGAGAGAGAGAGAGAGAGAAGGAGCATAACATCACGAGAAGACAGTAAAATAATTCTCTTTCAGGTTATCCGTGGTTCATAACACGACCGTTTTGAACGTCTCCGTGTCTGGATAACAAAAAAAAAATTCCTGAACAAAAACAAAAAAAAAAAAAAGAAAGCGGAAGAAACAACAGATACCTTTGTTTGTTGTTTCAGAAGATACTAAGGAGATTGTTATGCACACCTGGTTTTCTAGATTCTGTTTTTTTTTTTTTTTTTTTTTTTATCCCTGCTGTGGCATCATGTAATTGCGTCATATATTTGATACCTGTTTTCTACTTGTAATGTGTCCTTGCAAGGATAAAAAACGCATTATCCTTTGTAATCATACAAAAAAGAAGAGAATGTGCAACTGGGGTCAATATATAATAATAATAATAATAATAATAATAATAATAATAATAACCGAAAATCCGATTCCAGGGAGTTATGAAATGTTACAAAGTATCAGCGACGTCGAGGAAGGTGAGCGAGAGAGAGAGCCAGGATTCTTGGCGTCTGCTGGAGGAGAGAGAGAGAGAGAGAGAGAGAGAGAGAGAGAGAGAGAGAGAGACTGGAAGACTGAAGGGTGGGGGGGTGGGTGGAGGGAGTAGAAGGCGTATAGGCCGTCATGTTTTCACATTTGGGTGAAAAGATAAAATATGAAATCCGAAGTATGTATATATATGTATGATGAGTTTTAGGTCCGTAGGTTTACCCACACACGTATATGTATATATGTATATATACATATATATATATATATATATATATATATATATATATATATATTATATATATATATATATATATATATGTATATATATATATATATATATATATATATATATATATATATATATATATATATATATTATATATATAATATATATATATATATATTAATATATATATATATATAAATATATATATAGATATATATATAATATACATATACATAGGTCTGTATAATCAAGCAATTACCAGCCTTCCCTTTGAGAAAATCCTGAGATCGATCCCGCGCAGGGGAAACAACTAAGTTAGTTTTCCGGACAATACCACTGGTCTACTGCGCACGAACATCCAGCTAAAACCATTGAACTGTTCCGCTTTCAACGGTGTCAGAATTCCTTAGAAAAGTTTAGGATACTTCACATCCTTTGCAGGATCTTCCAAGAGGTGACATTTAATTTCCTTCTGCAGGACAAGCATTATCCGAGGGACCTCCACCTCTTCCTCTTCTTCTTCTTCTTCTTCTTTGGGAAGTTCTTAATACGTTCCACGTCACTTCGAGTACTGTCGGAGTCTTGTGAAATACTTCCCACTTGGAGGTCCCTTTAACTTTTTTCATTTAGGGGAAAGTTTGAGGAATAAGCTTTTCTGTAGGAGTGTGGGGTGTTCTAGATTTAATTCATAATAAAGTCTCTCTCGCGGAGGATTTTAGATGCTTGGGAAAGAGCGGAACGCAAGCATATATCGTTTTGACTTGCATGAATTCATCTCACACATTTCAAGGCGTTTTATGGAAAGGTTGCTGGTATGGTCAGGAATCACAGTATCAAAAGTATTATTAGATTTAGCTCTCTCTCTCTCTCTCTCTCTCTCTCTCTCTCTCTCTCTCTCTCTCTCTCTCTCTCTCATCTCTTAAATTCTTAAATTTATATAGTCAAAATGAAAAATGTGGACAAGATTGATTTCAAAAGAGCAAGCAGAGGTAGATTTGGTCTAAAAATTATATTTATTTTTATTTATATTTTCCGCAAAAGTCTTAGACTTTGACTAAATTGTCTCTTGTATTTTCTATGAAAAATATTAATACTTTTTTTTTAGCATATAACGAAAATATATAAATAATGCAATGAAGAGCTTTCGTAGAATAGAAAATGAACCAAATCAAAACACACACAAAGAGAGAGAGAGAGAGAGAGAGAGAGAGAGAGAGAGAGAGAGAGAGAGAGAGAGAGAGAGAGAGATCCTTTAACTGAATGTAAGTGTGCATCGTTTGAGCATCATTTTTCAGCTCATTAATTACCGGAGCTTATTGAACCTTCCTTTGATGGACGATTTCAAAGGGCCCTGGAACCTGTGATGAACCTTTGCACAGCAAGAAACCAAACACCAACTGGTTCCTCTCTTAACCTTTTTTTTTTTTTTTGGAGAGGCTCTACTAAGGATGCAATAATGGGATAATCAGTTTACAAAGTCGTGGAAAGTGCAGTTGCGAGCTTTCACTCGATTGTAATGAGAGATAGTCATAGGAGATGTTGATGAGAGATTTGAACATCAAGTTCGGAAACATATTTGACTTTTTTTTTTTAAGTTTTATTTGAATTTTTGTGTGTGTGTGTGTGTACGTATTACTTATTCTCTCTCTCTCTCTCTCTCTCTCTCTCTCTCTCTCTCTCTCTCTCTCTCTCTCTCTCTCTCTCTCTCTCTCTCACATATTTAAAGCTGTTTCATGTATATATTACTTATTCTCTCTCTCTCTCTCTCTCTCTCTCTCTCTCTCTCTCTCTCTCTCTCTCCCACACACATATTTAAGGCTGTTTCATGTATATATTACTTATTCTCTCTCTCTCTCATATTTGAAGCTGTTTTCATGTATATATTATTTATTCTCTCTCTCTCTCTCTCTCTCTCTCTCTCTCTCTCTAACACACACGCACACATATTTGAAGCAGTTTTCGTGTATAGAATTATTTTACTGTCGTCTTGTGATGTTATCTCTCTCTCTCTCTCTCTCTCTCTCTCTCACACACACACACACACACACACACACACAGACTGGGCATATATCGACCGAGTAATCGATGATAATGACTTTACCCAAAGGGCCATCCATTTATCCAGGTTCATTACCTGTACGAAAGGAGCACAATGCGAACCCAAGCCCTGGTCTGTTTTCCATTGACCCTGTAGTGTAGTACTGTGGATTTTGTTATTTCATACCAAGGATTTGAATATGTTTATTCTCTGACTTATGCGAGGATTCCTGGTACCAGTTCCGTTGTGGGCCGATTGTGTACTCACACACATACACACACACACACACACACACACACAAGCTTTCCAGGACTTACCGTCCTCATCGTCTGGTAGCCATACCAGACGATGGGGACAGTTAGTCCTGGAAAGCTTGTAACTTTTCCTGAATAAGTATCTCCGCTGAATAGCATCCTGTTTAGATGAGGTCCTGTTATTAATTGTATCAATGCACAGAACAATGGTTTGAGTGATAAAGTTCAATATATATATATATATATATATATATATATTTATTTATTAATATTATATTGTTCTATTTATATTAATTTATTGTTCTTTTTAATAAGTGTTATCTCTTCTTTCTGTATTTCCCTTTACCTCCTATTACTTCATCCTAATGAACTCCTTAATATTCTTTGGAAGCTTAAAGAATTTCAAGTCAGTGGCCCCTGTGGTGGGCTTCTTCCATATGAATAGGGTTCTTCATCTTCTGAATAATAATAATAATAATAATAATATAGGATTTCAGAATCTACCCAACCGAAACT